>NC_039265.1:9429027-9439027 GCF_003368295.1 Carassius auratus | reverse complement strand
AGAAGAGACTACTCTCCAAATCTGAATTATTTGTTAGTGTTAGTCGTCCCTGTCGTGTGTTAGTATGACATCCACAACATTTAAGAATTAATTTACACATAAATATGACATTTAAAGCAACATACGTGCGCTATCTGGGAAGCACACGCACATATAATCGCGCATTCTTACCGTTAATTACTGTTACTCTTAATATCTACCGATTTTCACTGAATTGTATAAACAGAAAATATTTAAAGACAAAGTCGTAATATCTATATATATATACGCTGTAATATCTTATTCTATAACTTTAAAATAAATGCCAATACTGTCATCTATACATGAACCTTTAACCAAATATAAGAGTAGCTATGCAGAATCCGATATATTTATATACTACAACCAGAGTAGAAACTAAAGCAGCACGTCCAGTGCTTTACGTTTATAGATTAGGAGTGAGTCTGACTCACAGCGCTGTCTCTTTAAGGTCATTCAGGTTTGGCAAACGTGAACGAAAGTGACGAGCGAAGCCAGTGGGGCCCGCTTTGGAGCTCATCTGGTCGGGATAAGGGTTTCCCTCGGGACGTCCCAGAGCGCTGGAGTGCCAGCCGGACTCCAGGGGCCCCGGGGCCCCGTACACAGCCGAACGGCCCTTGGGCTGCATGGAGCCGAGGCCACGGGGCTCCACGAAACTCCCGCCGCCTTTGGAGGAGGGCAGGGGGTAGTGGAGATCTGCCGAGGTTTGGTTGGAGGACGAGGAGGTGGTGAGATGAAGCAGCTTCCGCAGAGACTTCAGAGGCTGAGACAGAAACAAGGCTTTACTTCACCGATGAAAACTACTGTTCACCGCATGGTTTAAGATGAATAAATACGCTTTCCATTGATGTATGGTTTATTAGGAGGACAATATCTGAAAATCTGGAATCTGAGGGAGCAAAACAATCTAAAAATTGAGGAAAATCATCTTTAAAGTTATCAAAATGAAATTCTTAGCAATGCATATTTCTAATCAAAAATTAAGTTTTGATGTAGGAGATTTACTAAACATCTTCATGCAACATGATCTTTACTTAATATCCTAATTATGTTTGGCATAAAAGAAAAATGGATCATTTTGACCCAATGTATTGTTGGATATTACTACAAATACTTGCATTTATGCATTTAGCAGATGCTTTTATCCAAAGCAACTTCCAGTGAATTCAGACTATAAATATTTATTTTTTATTTCATTTTTATCAGTACATTTATCTGTGCCACTGCTATTGTGCTCCAGGGTCACATTTATATATCATATATTTTTATGTAATTTAAAGCATAATTTATAGAAATCAAAAACGGATTCTTTTTTATATTTAAATATATATAAATAATATTTTTTTGTTGTTGTTGATTTTGTACAAGTTAATACAGAATTGATAAAAAAAATGATGGAATATTTTACATTTATACATTTATATAATTTACATTATCTCTATGCAAATAATCTATAAGTAATTCGTTATTACAGAATTTATAAAAAAAAAAATCAAAAACAGAAACTTTTCATATTTTATATAATTTGTATATGTTATAGTTTATTTATTAGTAAGTTAATACATAATTAAAAAAATGTTTATTTATTTATTTATCATTTTTATACCTTTATATAATAAAAAGTTATTAAAAAAACTGAATCCTTTTTATAAATCAAATGTATTTATTTGATTATTTTTATATGCAGTGTATATGCAATTGAATGCATTATTCATAAAAATCCAAAACTGACTCTTTTGATTATATAACCTATTGAGCTTTAACCACACAAGTGTACTAATAATTTACTCTTAATAAAATCTATTATGCATTATTTCTGTGTTGCTTCAAAACTAAAACGTACTTTAATGTTGATTATAATTAAATTATGTAAAGTATAATATTTGTTTTTCTTGAAATAGCCCTATAGCACATGCATCAGTCTATAAAATCTACTCCAGAAATAATATGTTCCTGTAAATATAAAAAAACACCTTTTTTCTATGTAAATTAGGCTCATTATACATAGAGTTATTTTTATGTTATGTTATTGTATAGCCATTATGTAAAAGTTTGGGGTTAGTGTGACTTTTTTTTTATAATAATACTTGTATTTGTTAAGGATGCATTCAATTTGTCAAAAGTGACAGTAAAACATTAATAATGTTACAAAAGGTTTCTATTTCAAATAAATGCTGGAAAAAATAAAATCCCAAAAATATCAAATCTATCATTGTTTCCACGAAAATATTGAGCAGCAGAACTGTTTTCAACATTGATAATAATCAGAAATGCTTTCTCTGCTGCTGATCCAGTCTGATCTGAAGTGTGTGTGAGCACCTGTGAGTGTGTGTCTGGGGCTCTCTCCGAGGGCCAGTCTGCGTCCCGCTCCGGATCCTGCTCTCGTTCTCGCTCTCGTTCTCGGTCTCTCTCTCGGCTGCGAGTGCGGTGTCTGCTGCCCTGGTGTGTGTACGAGCGGGACGCTGCTTTCTGCATCAGCACCGGATCCGGCCCCTCACTCGACACCTGACCAATCACAGGCCGCACAGAGCTGTCAATCACCTCCACATCACAACAGCCCCGCAAACAATATTTTTACTTTAATATTAATATTTTTACTTTAAAATTATTATTATTATTATTATTATTAATCAGATTAGAGAGTAAAAACATTGATAAATTTCATATTATTATTGTTTTTACTTTAAAATCATTATATACATATATATATGGTACGTAATATGAATATATTAATATTCTGTATAATAAAATTACTGTATAACTAATAATATTACATATTATGATATTATATATAATTAATATATTTAATTTATTTATATTACACTTTTATTATGTTTTATTTATTATATGATTGATCAAATTAGACCATCAAAACATTAATGGCATCTTAAAACAACATATTTATTATTTTAAGCATTAACTAATAATATTATTATTATTTGTTTTTATGACTATTGGTGTATATAAATTGTCATACTATTATTAATATATTAATATATATTTTATTTTGATTATGAGAATTATTATTTCATTATAATTAACCAGATTAGACACAGCATGGTTATATTATTATATCAATATTATTTAATAGTTTTTTTTATTCCAAATGGTTTCAAAATAAATTAAGTTTAACTTTATTTTTATTATTATAAAACATAATAACACATAATTAGTCTAATTTCTGTAATATAATAACCAAAATATTCATGTTTGTTTAGACATTCTTTTCTTCATACATTAATTTGAGCACACAAATATTACCATGTTACAATTGCATTTTATAATAACAGTGTCGCTTATTTGCATTTCAGAAATGAAAATGTAATCTTCTTGCATTGCATAAAATGCACTTCATTTATTATAAGCGAAATATAATTTCCTAAAGTTCTCTTTTGATTTTAGGCTGTAATATGACATGAATATGTTTTCAACCTCAATCTGTTTCTGCAGAGAAACATGCCAACCACAGGATACAGACATGGGCGGAGTCATTCTAATGAGATGATGACATCACAGACCTGACAGCCAATGAGGAGACGCACGCGCGCCCAGCCCAGCGAAGCAGAAGTGATTAGTGCAGTGAATGACGGTTCAGTGTGTGTTAGTTAGCGGACAGTACAGTGTGTGTGAGGCTGCTGTACCAGTGCTGGGGCCACGAGGGGGCGCTCTCTCTCAGAGGAGCTGCGCGTGAAGCTCCTCTGAGAGTGAAAGAGAGGAAACAGCGCTTTCCTCACGACTGGCCGTCGCTCGTCATCAGCGTCTGTCTGCAACACAAGAGCACAACACTCACACAGAGACCCAGCTCCACTGACCACTGACAAAAATCATCCTCTACTACTAGTTTTAGGAGTTATATATTTTTTTACTAGTCATAAGTCAAAGTTTCTAGTCATATTTTGAATTTGTTTTTATTAGAAAATGTTTTATTTTCTTATTTTTTGTCAGTTCTTAGTAATATTTTGAACACGTTCATTTAAATTATTAAAGTTTTTGCAGTTTTTTTCATCTATATATATTTTAGCACATCAAACATGGTAAAAACAGCATCATATATATATATATATATAGTAAAAACACTAATGGCATCTTACAACATTTATAATTTTAAGCATTACTTAATATTAATATATATTTTTTTTATTACTATTATTAGTTCATATTCATTTTCATACTGTTTAATATTACATTTAATTATGATTATTATTTAATTATAGTTAACCAGACTAGACACAGCGAAGACATTAATGACTTTTCACAACATCATATTATTATTATTTCAATATTATTTTATATTAATAGTTACATGATAGAAACTAATTTTATATTTTTATTAGGTTTCCCATCTTTATAGTTTTTTTATTTTTATTTCAGCATTAGTTTCAAATATTTCAGCACATCAAATTTAACTAAAGTTTTTATTTATTTATTTTATATATATATATTCATTTTCAAGTAACTGAAAACATTTTTAATCTAATTTAAACCTGCAAACTAAATCAACAGATTTTAATGCTCTAGAGATCTGAGATTGATTAGGGTTTACAAAATATAAAAATAAAAATAGATATTGAATGTTTTTACTTTAAAAGGCCTCATATCATGACAAATACATTTTTTAATATATATTTTTTTATATATTTTCCATATTTTCTTTTTTGTCTATATAGTTTTAATATTAATTTAATATTACCTTTTAGTTTTAGTTATTTTAGTACTTCCAGAACTTGAGCTGAAAAGAAGAGTTTTTAAATAATTTATTGGATTTCAGTTCATGTTAATTTTAGATTTTATTTCAAGCAAAAACAAAAACAAACAAAAAGCTTTTTAGTTTTAATTAACAATAACTGGTTACCCTCCCGAGAGATTTGAACGCTCTAGAAACAACTGAATATTGTTTATGGGTTAAATAATTAATTATAAAAACTACTTAAATTTTGGACTGTTCCTCTCACAAAGCTTTCATGTGACTTCAAAACACTGGGCTGGGGTCAGCTGAGTCGGGAGACGGGTCTGGTTTACACTCCACTGTACACACACATTAAACTGTAAGACATGACACACACAAACACACACACACAGACTCACGGTTTGAGACTTCTTCTTCTTCTTCTTCATGGATCTGAAGAAGCCTTGTTTCTCTTTCTCTTTGGTGTGTTCTGGAGGACTCATGTCCCTCGTTTCAGACCCCGTCCTCATATAAAAGACACACTTTAATACAACTCATGCCTACAATCTCCAATCTACAATCAAAGTCATGTTATTTTAGTCCTTCTAGTCAACATACACCTACAACCTACAAAAAATAGAAATATTGCCTTGGTAATCAACTTATATTAAATAGGTTTTTAATATTTTATTTTGGTTATTATTTAGTTATTTTATAAATTTTTTACAAGTAATGATTTTTTTATGGTTTTAGTTTTAATTAACAAGAATTAACATGGAAACTAGTCACCTGTGATTTCTCTAAAAACAAGTTTCCAATTAATTATAACAATTTTTTTTTTTTTCATATTACAACTATTAAATTTTTTTTTACTTTTAAAATGAATCATTATTTTCAGTCAATAATGACTTTTTAAATGTAGACTCATTTCCTGTTTGTCATTTCCTGCCTGATTGCCCAATGCAATCAAATATTAGAAATAATTTTAAAAAGCTTCCAAACTATTAATATAAATATAGCACAGGAAGGCTACACATTAAAAAAATAAAAAATAATAATACAGTCCTTGCATGATAGATTTTTTTCACATTATCATGGTGGAGCCAAATAATAGTAGCACATACAATGTATTTAGCATATTTACAGCAGGACAGTAATTAGTGCATCGCTCTCACCACGGGTCGTATGTGGGTTGGTGTATGCTGTGGCTGCTGTCCATCGTGACCCCTGAACTCTCGTGGAACGAGTTATCTGGTCTGGGAGACGGCACTGATTAAACAGAACAACATCAACCCGTGTTACAAGTGAAAACAACTGCTATAGTAACTTTTGCATTACTTCTCACTCACCCTCTCTTCCAGAACAACAACCGTTTGTGTCTTTCTAATTTTTTTTTTCAAAGTGGTATTTGTTTTGCTGGGTTTTGATTGTCCTTTCAACAATAGTTAGCATGTAATGACTGTACTGCGACGCATGCAGTGGAGACAGTTTTGTTGATTATAATGGGAGCAATTTCATTTAATTTGCATCGTGCCTGCGGTGTAGAGACTGCAGCAAACACTGCGTGAACCTATAATACGTGACTACAGTATACAGGGAACAGAGAACTTTTCAACTGCATTCATTAAAGAACATACAAGACAACATAGAAATAAAATAAAATAAACTCTGGCATCATGATAAAACATTACTTTGTTGTTATTTTTTACCCATGCACCTACATTACGCGACTACATTATGTGGAATGGAGAGATTTTCAATTGCATTTGTCAGTAAATACATTAGAGAACATAAAATTTTTAAATTTCATGTAATTTAATTAACAAAATAATCCTGGTATTATGATAAAAACATTATAAATTTATTATTTATTGTGCATGAACTACAGTACGAGGAACAGTTTTCAGTTGCATTTGTTAATAAACAGACAACAAAATTTTTATTAAATATAAACTAATACATTTTTATAAATTAATAAAATAAATCCAAGTATAATGATAATACACTACTTTGTTGTTGTTTTTTTATTATTTATTATGCATGCACTAAACTGCAGGTTTGAAATTGCATTTTTTACTAAAATTAGACAATGTAGAAATAAAATAAAACAAAATTAAATTAAGAAAATGTTTTAATTATTTAATAATTTTATTAATAAATTTAAATAATCAAATTATGTATTAAATTAAATTATACATTTACATAAATTAAAGTTAAAGAATAACTGTAGTATTATAATAAAACATTATTGTTTTTTTATTACGCATGCACTTACAGTATATGACTACAGCACGAGAAACAGAGAGGTGTTCAATTGCATCTGCTAATAAATGAATCGGAAAACATAGAAGTAAAATCAAATTCAATTAAATTGTTATATATCATGATAACACATTACTTTATGGTTTGCTTGCAAAGAACAATCTGATAGCATGCACATTTCTTGTAGCTTGTCACTTCAAACTCTGTCTATATCATTTGTTAAAATCAGAAGCATCATGTGCACTAGTGTGAGGTGACTGACCCCTGTAGAAGCTGCCGACCCGGCGTGGCACTGAGTCGCTGTACATCATGCGGTTCTCTTTGGCCGATCCGCTGTCATCTGTGAGCTGCTCGTGATAAACACCTCCCTGCAGCATCAACATTTGTCAAAGATGCTTTCCAGCTGAAAAAGGGCTGCATGTAACACTGAGGACATTATTTATCATGAATAGTGGCAATTTCCCCTGTGTCTAAACTCCAAACAGAAGAAAAACACTACCGAAATCCCTCCGTCTGAATGAGAGAGAGAGCAAAGCAAACAGAAAAATGGGCTGCAGAAAGAGGAGGAGGTGTAGAGACAGTGAAAGAGAGGGAAAGCAGGATGGTGCGGACCTCGCTCTTTTGCCGTGGCGTGTGAAAGGTGGTGGTGTTGTCCCGTGTGGACTCCCGGATTAAAGGTCGCGTGTGACTGACCTCTGCGGCCGCGGGGTCACTCTGTTTATGGAGAGATGAGAGCAGGTGAAGCACAAAGCGCCCGGCACACATTCACACAAACTCCCTGTTACAAACCCTAGTGAGCTGCCTATCTAGACAACACACTCTGACATCATACTGTACACAAACTAGAGAGAGAGAGAGGGAGAGAGAGAGAGAGAGAGAGAGAGAGAGAGAGGGAGAGAGACAGACAGACAGACAGACATATAGATAGACAGAGTTAGACAAATAGACAGACAGACAGACAGAGAGTCAGACACACAGACAGACACACAGACAGATAAGAGACAGACAGACAGACAGACACACAGACAGATAAGAGACAGACAGACAGACAGACACACAGACAGATAAGAGACAGACAGACAGACAGAGAGACAGACAACAGACAGATAAGAGACAGACAGACAGACAGACACACAGACAGATAAGAGACAGACAGACAGACAGACACACAGACAGATAAGAGACAGACAGACAGACAGAGAGACAGACAACAGACAGATAAGAGACAGACAGACAGACAGAGAGACAGACACACAGACAGATAAGAGACAGACAGACAGACAGACACACAGACAGATAAGAGACAGACAGACAGACAGACACACAGACAGATAAGAGACAGACAGACAGACAGAGAGACAGACAACAGACAGATAAGAGACAGACAGACAGACAGACAGACAGACAACAGACAGACAGACAGATAAGAGACAGACAGACAGACAGACAGTCAGACAGACAGATAGACAGATAGATAGATAGATAGATAGATAGATAGATAGATAGATAGATAGATAGATAGATAGATAGATAGATAGATAGAAAATTCCTCTTCATCTCAAATTCATCTCCCTCTGTATTATGGTCAACTAAAATCAAGCTCCCTCCCATCACCGAAAGGGAGCTAATATTTTCATTCTACATTTTGGAGGATGTTGCCTTAGAATCTAGCAGCCTATGTAGACAATAGACACTGGTGCAGCTTACTAAGGTTCGGAACAGAGCTTAATATTTACAAGCCACACATCCAGACTTCACTCAGACCCGGGATGGGCAACTCCAGTCCTGGAGGACTACTGCCATGCAGAGTTTACCTCCAACCTAGACAAAACACACCTGCTTTCAATTTTCAACCTGCAAGGCTGCAAATTTGAAGACTTTGGATGGATTTAAGGATGGAGCTAAACTCTTCAGGACCAGAGCTGTCCACTCCTGATCCAGACCCACCACTGGACCAACTCTACACACTTCACCGACACTCACAGGCACCAGAAAGCATGCTGCAATGCTCTGCGCTAGCAAATCTCTAAAGAAAGGGATGGAGGTCTGGAGGACTGACCCTGATGTCGTCTAATCCTGCGTCCCGCGACACGGCACTGCCCATGTGTTTCGGCAGGGTCCGATGCTGAAGCTGAGGGGTAAGGAGCTGTAGACTGCTGGCCCTCGTGGACATCCCTTGTCCCACTGCCAATCCGCCCGCCTCACCCCCGTGGGGTCGCCCCCGTTCCCTCCGCACATACATGGAGTGCCTATGTGGCCTCTGCTGAGAGGAAAATGGGCTAGTGTAGCCCACGCCGTAGGGGAACTCGTGGGGCGCAGAAAGAGACAATCCTCCAGAGGGGTCAAGTGGATCAACAGGGTTTCCGTCACTCTCCTGCCTCGATGAGGAACGGCGGGTGGACGGCTCAGCCGTGCTTCCGTCTCGTTCCAGTTTGCTGCGACGCCCCACTGCGGGACTGTGTCCGGAACGCTCCCCGTGTTGCATGGATGGACTGCCCGGCGTCGGCAAGTTCAGGTTCATGTTGAGGTCCAAGCAGCTGCTGGGGAAGTAGCGCGGAGAGCCAGTGGGGTCATCCGGGTGCAGTCGCATGTCACTGAGGTTGGTCACGGATTTGGAGTCACTAAGCAATCCGTGACTCTTAGACAAACTTATGTATGAAGACAACCCCTTTCCGCCCGAAGACGACGACGCGGTGGACTCGCCATAGCCGTGGCGGCTCTGTTTCTCCCTTTCCCCTGTCAGCGTGCTGGTCTTGCCCTCCACAAAGGAATGGCGGTTCTGGGAGCGAGGCGTGTTGGACTTCAGGTATTTGGGCCCCGGTCCGTCAGCCGGTTTGCCAAAGTCAAAATCGCCTGCTTTGGATTTGGCCTCTTTGGCGTGATGCAGGCTGGCCAGGTCTTTACCACACGACGCCGAGCGGTTGAGTGGCTGAAAGGATTTGGGGTGCATCACTGGACTCAGGCTGTTGGCAGACGGTACTGACCCGTTCAGGAATGCCTCGGTGCTAGACGGGTGGAGGTCTTCGTTCCCATGGCGGGGCAGACTGGAACAGT
>NC_039265.1:9344027-9424027 GCF_003368295.1 Carassius auratus | reverse complement strand
ATATTTATATTGCGATATTTACATTTGCGATATTTCACTAATTTCAATATATTGTGCAGCTCATTATTATATTAATTAAACAATTAAATAATTGACATTTAATGTTGAAAAAATATAATCTAAATAAATTATATAATATAAATTGTATTTTTAATCTTATTTAACTATTTTTTAAATATTATAATTATAGTTCAGTTATATTATAGTTGTTATTATATATATATATATATATATATATATATATATATATATATATATATATATATATATATATATATATATATATTGAATTATATTATATTATATATTATATTATATTATTTAATTCATAAAACACATTCATTCAAATTAAAATTTAATGTTTTCATTCTTATATATATTGAAACTTATTTCAATTTTATTTCTTATTAGCTATATTTCAAATTTATTATTTAAATGTTTAATTTTTTATAATCATAATACTTTTGCTTTATTATATTATGTTGTGTTATGTTGCTTCATTTATTATTTTATCACAATTATATATATATATATCTATATATATCTATATATATATATAGATATCTTAATCTATCTATCTGTAATTTTTAAAAATTACAGATAGATAGATAGATAGATAGTATTATAAAATATGAATTAACATAAAATGTAATTATTAACTCTTTTTTTTACAATTTGATGAATTTTTAAAATAAAATAAAATAAAATAAAATATCATCCAGATGCATTAAAGAAAGAATTTAGGGTTATAATTGTTAGAAAAAAATAAATAAAAAGTAAAAAATAAAATAATCAAATGGTCAAAAAAATTAACTTTAACACAGACAGACATTAAAATAGCACAAAAATGATTTATGCAAAACATAATTCTTTTTTTCATATTGAAATGTGACAAGACACTTGTACCCATCCACTGCTAACAGTAATGAAGCTCACACACACACACGCACGCACGCACGCGCACACACACACACACACAGACACTCACACACACACACACACACACACACAAACACACACACACACACACACACACACACACACACACACACTCACCCCAGCAACAGCTCCGGGGATCTGTACCATCTAGTCGCCACATACTCAGTGTAGTTCACATCGGTGCTTTCAGAGAGATCCCGCGCGAAACCTGCCACAGAAACGTTTACATCCCAGCATTGTAAAGAAACAACTGACACAGAAACGGATCTTACTGGTCTTTCGATAGAGTTTATGGTTGACAGAGATGTGCATGTGTGTGTGTAAGCTTGCATTTTCCAATCAAAACAATGGCAGTGTTTCCGACAGACTGGAGAACAGACGGACAGACCACCTGCCGTCACACACACACACACACACACACACACACGAGGTCACATGACTCCAGAAACTCACCGAAGTCACACAGTTTGAGCATGTCGTCGGAGCTGATGAGTAGATTCTCCGGCTTGATATCTAGAAAGCCAGAGAAAGATCAATCCAGGGTGCATGTGTAATATTTAATGCAGTTCAGAAGACAATGATTCATATTAAATAATGCAATTAAAATATATTTTATTAAAATAAAATAAATTATTATTTATTTTTTATATTAAAATATACTTAATTAAAAATTTTTGTATATATAATTTATCAACAAAAATTTTTTTAAATACAAAACAATTTATTTGTGTTGCAAAACAATAATAATATAATTATTATAACCATATAAATAATATTTTAATAAAAGGTTCAAAGGCATCTCGGTGGATGAAGATTAAAACTGTATTTTTTATGATTAAATTTTATATTTAAAAATGTATTTGAATAAAATAAAAATAAAAAAATTAATAATGTAAATAAAATAGATTTTATTCAAATAAAAATAAATAACAAATTAAATAAATTTTAATTTATGTGTGGTCTCACACCTTGGTGGACAATGATTTAAATCAAATAATATGATTTAAATATATTTCAATAAAATGTAAAGGAATTATATTTTATTTTAATAAAATAAACAGTTTATTACAGGTGGCCTGATAATCAAATAACATAATAAAATATAAAATATTTATTTAAAAAAAATACAAATAAAAGTATTAAAAAAAAATAATTATTTATATTATCTTTAAATTATTTCTGCAATCTTTTGATGTATTTGACAGCAGGTGTTCTCACACCTCTGTAGATGATATAAGGTATTTAATAATGAAATGATAGGTGGTTCAGTCTGATGTGTGTGACCTCTGTGGACGATGTTGTTCTTGTGGCACCAGTGGATGGCTTTGATCAGCTGGTAGATGTAGATCCGGACCTTCTCGGGTGGAGCTCCGTTGGGCATGTCCTCCAGCAGCTCCAGCATGTTCTACAACACACAGCATCATCTGAACACAGCACACATCAGGAGAAGTTACACAGACGGGAGATGCCAGCGCTCTCCGGCTCACCTTCTCCACGTACTCGAACACCAGGAACAGCTTCCCTCGCTGCCGAAACGCCTCCTTCAGCTCCACGATGTTCTCCTGCTTCAGCGTGCGCAGCATCTTCAGCTCACGCAGCGTCGTCTCCTTCACCTCCTCATTTTCTGAGCAGAGAGCCACAGCAAGTCAACGTGCATTGCTTTTTATATTTAACATCAAATATCACAAACTAGAAAATAACTTGTCACTTTCAGTTTAAAAAAAGAATGTAATTAGTTACTTTGTTTCAGTTGTAACACGATGAAACTAGTCTTATTCATATACAGTTTTCATTCTTTCTTTTTTTTTTTTAGTTGGCTTTTATTTTATATTTTTAGATTTCAGTGTATTTATTAAATGTTTATATTATTTCTGATTGACATTGCACAAAAAGCTTAAAACAAAAAAAAAACAGTACATTTTTTAAATCGAAATGTAAACAATTTATACAGCTGAATAAATAATCTTTCCTGAGGGTGCAAAAAAATATTGAAATATTGAGAAAATCATCTTTAAAGTTGTTCAAATTAAGTTCTTAGCAATGCATATTACTAATCAAAAATAAAGTTTTGATATATTTACGGTAGGAAATGTCCTAAATGTATTCATGGATCCATGATCTTTACTTAATATCCTAATGATTTTTTGGCATAAAAGAAAAATTAATAATTTTGACCCCTACAATGTTTTGTTGGCTATTTCTATAAATATACCTCTGCTACTTCTTCATGTTTCATTTTAATTAGTTAACTTTCATATTTGTCAAGTTTAATATATTTTTTATTTGCTTTAATTTTCATTTATTTACAGTTAGTAATTATCATGCTTTAATTTAAATGTCTTTTAGTTATTTCTAACATAGTTTTGCACCAAATATTTATACTGTTCTTTTTTTTTTATTATTTCAGTTAACGAAACATGATTTTAATCATTTTAGTTTGAGCATTTGAACAGAGTACGAAGATAAAGATGCGTGCTTATAGAAGTACACGCCAATTAAAGTATTAATAAAAAAAAATAATAATAATTTTTATTTCCCATATGGAATATTTATAGAAAAAATGCTCTTCTGTTAAGTTGTAATTATTATTTTTTTATGTATATTAACTTCTAATTCTAATTTGATGTTAAATGTAGTCTAATCACAGTTTGTGATGCTTTTATATGATTGTTTTGATGTAGAATGTTTATAAGAAATGCTATGATCTTCAGATTATTGAGTCATTGATGTGCTCACAGTATCTTTGATTGGCGGAAGCTCATTAATATTCATGAGCTGCACTGTGATGTCATGAGCTGGTCTGGTTGTGTGTTGTGTGATGAGTGAATCACTCACCTTCACTGTCCTTAAACTTCTTAATGGCCACGATCTCATTAGTCTCCTGAAACAGAGAAACAAAACCATAAATACTGACTAACTCAATGTGTTCTGTCCTTATGACAAGTAATATTTCACACGTACACTGAGACGATTGTGATTTCTGAAGATCATGTGACACTGAAGACTGGAGGATTGATGCTGAAAATGCAGCAGTGCATCACAGAAATAAATTACAGTTTAACAGATATTCACATAGAAGACAGCCAGTTTGAATTTTAATATATTTGACAATTTTGCTTAATTTTTTGGTATTTTTAATGAAATAAATGCAGCCGGGGAATCGCTGACAGTCGTGTTGTTCTCATCGTATTCATAATAGATGTGCAGCAGATGGTTAGCAAACATACGGAGACCAACTCTGTACTCAGCAAAGCCCTTTTTACTCCCATTATTCTTGGCGAGTGTTTTGGAATGTGTGTGTGTGTGTGTTTGAGGGGAACTAAAGGACTCACACACACACACACACACACACACACACACACACACACTCTCTCTGGCCTATTTTACTCTCTGGGTGTCTCTGTATCCTCCCAGCATCCTTCAGTGCTCCAGATTCACGCTTCGCAGAATAACAGACCCTTATAGATCCAGCTGACGCCATTGAACACAGCTCACCGACACTGAGAGCATGCCATGTGTGTGTTCATACGTGTGTGTGTGTGTGTGTGCTCCCTCAGGCTTTGTACTTGTTTATGTTGAACACAAACTCATCACAGGTTCTGTGAACGCTGATGATGGCACATTTACTGACCTCGCACACGCAAATACACATGCAAACAACCACAAAAACACACACACACACACAACCACCACAAAAACACACACATGCAACCACCTCAAAACTATTTTACATATTTTGAAAGAAGACTCTTCTGCTCACCAAGGATGCATTTATTTGATCAAAAATACATCAAAAACATAAAAAAAAATAGTGAAACATTATTATAAATTAAACTAAATGTTATCTACATTAATATATTGGAAAAAAGTCATTTATCTCTGTGATGCTCCGCTGTATTTTCAGCATCCTTCAGTCTTCAGTGTTGTGCTACAGTTGTGCTGCACAATATTTTTGTGATGTGACTGGATTATTAAAGACTAAAGGGATGAACTGTGAAGAGACACATATGTAACAGGAAGTTGAAATGAGGAGAGAAGAATGAAAGAAACACAGGAAACGCATTCAAAACACCGAAAATAAAACACTCACCAAGTGAGAAGGGGATGGGAATATTTGAGAGAAATGAAAGCCTTTTGCGGGTCTGTACACATATTATATTTACATACATTTACATGAATATAAACACCTTCCGATAGAGTTCACAAATGACAATATTCATATTCGAGGAGCTGTTCGAAAGAAATGGACAGCTGGAAATACTAATGCAATAAAATGGATCATCAGAGTGTAGCAGCAAAATAAAATGCTGTGAAAAAAACAAAACCATTTATACTAAAGGTTCAGATTTTAAACCAGTATCTCTGAAAAGTTTGCATGCTTCAGTGAAATCAAAATGCACTAGTGAAAATGCTAAATATATGCAAAATATCAAGAATATTTGCCAGTTTCAGACATATAAACTAAAAGCCTATCTTGTTGTTGATTGATTAGGAACATAAAAAAAAAAAAGATATATTAGTAGTGTGGTAATATTTTGAATTAGATTTTATTTTTTTATTTTTAGAAGTTCTGATTTTGTTTTAATTGTAGTTCAGGGTGTATTCATTTGTATTTCATTTTTTTATTTTGTGTTACAAAATACACCACTTATCAAAACCACTATCATAAACAAAGGCACTCAAAATATAAAAATAGAATAAATGTACGGCATTTAATATAAAATAAAACTAAACAAAAAACTACAAAAGAAATGAAAATAAATTCTTCTATTTGTAAAATAGAAATAAGGCATTTAAGATAAAAAAAACAACTTAAAAACTACAAAAGAAATACAAACAAAATTTAGCTGTTTATAAAATAGAAATAAGAAATAAAAACTACAAAAGAAATAAAAATAAATAATAAATTGTAAAAGTATTTTATTAGTGTTATCAAACAATTAAACACGATTAATTGTATTCAAATCAAAATATTTGTTTACATAATATATGTCCCGTGTGCTATGTATATTTATTATGTATATATAAATACACACACATGCATGTATATATTTAAGAAAAAAAATGTATGTTTATATATTAAATATATTTATGTTATATAATTTATATGAATATAAATATATACATGTAAATACATATAAATATTTTCAAAATATATGCCATATGTGTGTGTCTTTACAGTATACACACAGTACACAGACATACATTATATAAACAAAAACTTTTATTCTGGATGCGATTAATCACGATTAATCTTTTGACAGCACTAGTATTTAGATAGAATAAACACAATTTAGAGAAATTTAACACAATCTCTCTTTCAAAACGTGTCAACACTATTTCTGAGCGAATGAATCACAGAGAACTGCTCAAACCAGACGCTCAGGTTCATTAAATCCATCCAGAAACGAGACAAACCACGACAGACAGAAAGGTGTAAGTGTGTAACTGTGTAAGTGAAGAGGTTTTCACAAACACACACATAAACTCAGAGCAGACTGAGGAGTGATGAACACTGGCTTTACACTAAAACTATGTTCTTCCTTATGTTGTCTTTTTCTCCAGTACAAATATATGAACATCATTAAATTAAGATACATGTACTTCAGAGCAAAAATTACATAAATAACCAACTTTACACTTAAAATAAGAATAAATGTCTACAAATGGAGTAAAAAAATTAACTTGTGTCCAGTTTAAATTAAGTTGACTTCTTTAGCAGATATTTTTTCTGTAAATAAAATGTATTAATATAAATAATTATATTTATTTTAAATGTAAATAGATAAATTATACAATAAATTATTTAAGTGATTTGTGCAAAGAAAATGACAAAAGTGATTTTTGTCTCGTTTTCCAATACAAACATATTAGCATTGCTAAATGTAAAAAATTAATGTCTTAAATATAAACATATTGTTAAATTCAAAATACATTTACTTTAACAATCATTTAATGGCAGATATGTTTTATTTGTTTTATGCATAAACTCACCTAATTTTGATTATTGCTTTCAGAAAACAATACTTGAGACTTCATTGAAAATACTTCAATAATTTAAATAGTGAAAACATTAAATAAATAAAATACATTAAAAACTAACTAGAATAGAAAAGAAAAGAATAAAATAGAACAGAATTCAGGTCTGAGGACCATGAGGCTGCAATAAATAATAGAATAGAATGGAATAGAATTCAGGTCATAGGGCCATGAGGCATGAATAGAATAGAACAGAACAGAACAGAACAGAACAGAATAGAATAGAATAGAATAGAATAGAACAGAATAGAATTCAGGTCTGAGGACCATGAGGCATGAATAGAATAGAACAGAATAGAATAGAATAGAATAGAACAGAACAGATCTGAATAACACATTTTTAGTACATGACTACAACAAATAAATTGAAATGTAAGTAAATTAAAATGAACAGGTATTAAGAGATCAGCGGAAAAGAGAAAAATAGTTTAGAATGTAAATAAATGAATTCATGGATTAATTAAAATGCATTAAATCTTAAACTAATAAGTTTCCTGTGAGGGTTAGGGTTAGGTGTAGGGTTGGTGAAGGGCCATAGAATATACAGTTTGTACAGAATAAAAACCATTACACCTATGGGATGAACACACTTTACACTAAAACAAACGTGTGTGTGTGTGTGTGTGTGTGTGTGTGTGTGTGTGTGTGTGTGTGTGGTTTGTCGGGTGCAGCTGTGTTGGCTGTAGATCACAGTCAGTCTGAATTATAAATCTGATTATTCCAGCCACAGGCCTTTATTCTGACACTGTTGCTTTCATCTCAATAGCCAGGTGCAGCAGAGAACACACACACACACACACACACACACTGATCTGAGGCGGAGGAAGGGAAGGTTTCTCGCTGTCAAACTGTTGCTTCACCGTGACATTATTTCAGATGAAAGAGAAAGCTGACCGTAGAAGACGACAATCTTCAGTAAGTGTTATCGCGTCTCTTGTGGTGACATTAAATACTAAATTTACTAATCCAGTATATTTCAATGCAAACATGTGAATCATGCAAATCTAGTTACATGATACGTGTAAATGCAGTTTGTTTCAATCTTATTTGCATCATCTGCAGATCTGAGGACAATTCTGATTCAATGCTTTGATTTTAATGCAAGCAATTTATTAACTGCAAATATTTTATTATATTACAGCAGATTTTATTTGATGGCCTGGTGAAGAGCTGAAATAATCTGAATGAAAAGAAGAAATTAAACTAAACATAATATAATCAATTATTAAAATAATAAGCATGAGATAAATAACTATAAAATAAATAATGTATTATATTTAATAAGAACACAATAATGTAAAGCATGCAAAACTAAGCAAATGTCAATTTTAAAATACACAGATAATAAAATAAAAATAAAATAAATTAATTAATTTGATGAAAATAAAATGTCATTGACTAAAATAAATAAACAAATTTTTTATTTATTTAAATGTGGCAACAATACTAAACATGTGGCGAAGTTTGCCTTAAGTAATTATTTCTATAATAATAATTATTATTATATAAATGTCGGTGTGTGTATGTGTATAATACAATTATTAATAAAATAAGTTATTAATATTGATGTGTGTGTGTGTGTGTTTTTGTGCATAAAAATCAATAATAATACAACAAAAGAATATAACAATTCAAAAAGTGTGCAAGTTCCCAGTGCACACTTTTATACATATCATAAAGGAAATAAAAATACATATGCATCTATATTGATTAAAATCGGCAGTGACTGGGTAGTTTTGTAATGCAGATGCATGTAAACATGTCTAGAGTCTGTCAATCACTTGTTCTCTGCAGACTCCACACTGAGAGGTGTGTGAGAGCGAGAGATCAGCGACAGGAGAAGACAGAAGTGTGTTTGGGTCAGAGATGGAGACTGAGAGCCGTGAACACAGAGACCATCTGTCTGTCGGCCGCGGGGCGCTACCACCAGCACTGCTCATGAGTTATGACCGGAGGAGATATTAATAGATAAACTCACCATATGTCACCTCGCCACACTTTCTGTCCGCGCTGAACACAAACCTGTTACTGTTCTTACTTTAACACGGCAGACTGTACAGTAATACAGCACAGAAGCCTCTTCTGCTGCACTTATTTGATCAAAAATACTGAAAAAATTGTGAAATATTTTTAGTATTTAAAGTAACTGTTTTCTGTGTGAATCTGTGTTAAAGTGTAATTTATTTCTGTGATGCTCCGCTGTATTTTCAGCATCATTCCTCCCGTCTTCAGTGTCACATGATCTTCAGAAATCATGAAAATATGAAACATTTCTGATTATTATCAATGTTGGAATAAGGTTTTTTTCGAACCAATATTTTTGTGGAAATTGTGATGCATTTTATTTTTCAGGATTCAAAGATTAATAGAAAGTTCAAAGGACAACGTTTATTAGAAATATTAATCTTTTGCACCTTTTTAAATGTCTTTACTGTCCATTTTAATGTGTCCTCGAAGAATAAAAGTATTAATTCCTTCAAAATACAATATATCTTCTTGACCAAAACCTTTATCTTTAGACAAATTGAATATATACACACACACACTAAATACTGTGTGTGTGTGTGTGTGTGTGTGTGTGTGTGTGTGTGTGTGTGTGTGTGTTATACTGTATATATATATATTAAGATTTGAAACATTGTTGGATTAATGATAAAGAACAAAATAAATTCAAGATATATTGTCTGAAAACAATCTGTTTTGCGAATGCAGCTAATGCAACTTTGCATTAGTTGTTTTTAAATTAAATACGTGTGTGTGTGTGTGTGTGTGTTTTAAGGACTTATCATTTAAAGAAATCATCATACAAGAATACATAAAACACTACAGTGTGCCTATTATTAAATACACACTTTAGAGAAACAATAAACATTTCAAACAGTGAAATGCATCATGTCACATAAGCTCTTTATGTTATGAGTGCATGATTGCATTATGGGATACACTATTATTGCACATTAACAGACAGAAAATCACTGCACAGTATATGTGTAGGATACTACATGCTACTTTATTTCAAAATGAGTCATTAGTTTGGACTTGTATGCTTTCCAAGCCACACTTTTTGTGAACACACACACTCTTTGAGCCAAACATGCAGCGGATGAGATGAAGTGTGTGTGGTGTGCTTAGAAACGACACGCTCTGAACTGGTTTCTCTGAAATCTTACCTTGTGTCTGCACTTCAGGACGACTCCGTACGCTCCTGCCAGAGAAACAGAGAGAAACAAACAGGTTTTACTCCAACCTTCACCCAGTTCCACCTGTCTCTACCTGTCTCTGTGAACACGATTCTCAGACAGACACAGAGAAATGTTCAGGCTCCTGTTTTCTCTTTAGACCCGAGCGTTTGTTTAACAGCCCGATTCATTAGGAATCTCAGCGTTTTCTGACGGTTTTGGCAGTGAGGATCATATCTGTGACACAAAACCAGTGTCCCGCAGGAGACGCAGAGCTGAGCTCATCCCGAGATCCCAGCCAGCCTCCGAGAAGAGACACGTTTAGCACAACCTGCTCAATGTGAGAGACAGAGAGACTTACAGCGTGTTTTATCAGTCTGCTTGATGATGGAAAGCCATTATTATGATTATTTAGGTTAATGCTGAGGTCATGACTATTAATCACTGACTCATTGATCATGCCTTTACTGAACACACTGAAAAAAAGGAATACACAATAAATGATGTGTGTGTGTGTGTGTGTGTGTGTATATATATATATATATATATATATATATATATAAACAAAATTAATAAATTAATAATCATTTGAGTCAGTTCGGGAGTTCAAAGCGGGATTGCGCGAATCATTTGAATCAGTTCGGGAGTTCGGAGCGTGATCGCGAATCATTTGAGTCAGTTCAGGAGTTCGTAGCGGGTTCGCGAATCATTTGAGTCAGTTTGGGGATCGCGAATCATTTGAGTCAGTTTGGGGATCGCGAATCATTTGAATCAGTTCGGGAGTTCGGAGCGGGTTCGCGAATCATTTGAGTCAGTTTGGGGATCGCGAATCATTTGAATCAGTTCGGGAGTTCGGAGCGGGTTCGCGAATCATTTGAGTCATTTAGGGAGTTCGGAGCGGGATCGCGAATCATTTGAGTCAGTTTGGGGATCGCAAATCATTTGAATCTGTTCAGGAGTTCGGAGCGGGTTCGCGAATCATATCTGTATACACAAAACATAAATCCACATCATATATACTGTAAATTATACATAATATCTTATGATCCATTGTGTGTTTCTGTATATATATATATATATATATATATATATATATATATAATTTTTTGTTTTATTTAATAATTGATGTGTTGATATATACATTAAAAATAACATATGTATCTATTACATTGTTATTAACAAACTATGCAAAAAAAATATACAAATCATATTAGTTAAATGAAGCTGCCTCAAAATAAATGTTTTATTTAAAAAAAAAACAAATTTGAAAACACTAGATTTAATCATTTGAAGTGCTACGTTGATTAAAACTGAAAAAAAAAATAAGTAATGAAAGCTTTTAATAATAATAACTAATAAAAATGAAAATGAAAAAACCCACAAAATAAAAAAGTGTAATTAAAAATGTACTAGTATATAAATAATAATACTAAAATAAACACTTATTCTGGAAATGAAAGAACAAAGAGTCAGAAAAAAGGTAATAGAGATAAACAGACGAACAGTCCTGGAAGTCTGAAATAAACATGCACAGATTCTGCTTTGAATGAAACAGACAACAGACAGATTTCAGAGCAGCACAGAAGAAGATAAATCTGGACTAACTGAAACATTCGCTGTAGCTTGCTTTTCTACCCATAGATTCATATGATTAACGATGATGAACTCACCGATTCATATTCTGAGATAATAAGACGTTAAGATTTGATCACTTCTCTGTCATGAATAATGAAAAGAGAGAGACGTTTAAGATGGATCAGGATGATTTCAGTCCAGACTCGGCTGCAGGAGACCGTGAGAGAGATCAGACATTAAATCACTTTAATATCTCTATTAGACAACAAGGAGATTAAATGGAGATTTCTGACATGTCCTGTTATTATTGTTAACTACAAATAAAGCTATAACTATTAAAATTGATTTTGATTCATTGAAATACAGCTGAAATAAAATCTAATTTAAATTTTAGATAAAAAAAACGTAAACTTAATGAAAATATTAAATGTTTCCTTAACAACTAACTTAAATTTACGCTAAAGTACTAAAAGAACTAACTGGAATCATATTTTAACATAATTTAAAATAATTTAAAATAAAATTAAATAAAATTACATTAAAATTAAAATAAATTGCAAAAAAAGCATTAGAAAGGCAAATGACTAATGAACAAAAAACTAAATCAAAAACTGAAATAAAAATTTATCTACACAATAAAATGACAAAATAATAATAAAAAATAACAACATTTAAACTAAAACAAATATGATAAATGAAATTATATCAAATTAAATACTAATTCAAAATCTGAATGTAATTAACAGAAAATAAATAATACTAAAACTGATTTTTACTTTAATCTCGTGCTAATTTACAATTATATATATTATTGCTATCAAACTATTAATTGTGATTAATCGCATTCAAAATAAAATTGTCAACAAAAACTTTTATTATGGATGAGATTAATCATGATTAATTTATTGACAGCACTAACATATATATATATATATATAATTAATTAGAATTTATTTTCAGTTTAGTACTATAACTCATTTTACCCCATTTCATTTAGTTGCCAGGGAAACATTTCTTAGTTTTTAAGCCAAAATTATTTTGTAATGCTAATTATAATTATTATTATAGCTTTATATTAATGAACAAAAACATTTTATAATAGTTCCAGAAGAGATCTCAGGATGATTTGATACTTGACTGCGTACTGCATAAGACTATTTTTATTTCTCCTAATCAAACAAAGCTGATAATTAACCAAAACATAACTGAGCTGCTGAGCTAGAAAAGAGCAGTAAACCGTTCCTCTGGGATCATGTGAAGCGTTTGTTTCTCTGAGTCACATTAATTATCCTCCACTTCACAAATGCGATGACATCAGCTGCACTGAAACCAAAATAACCAAAATAAATAAATTAAAATAGCACACACACACACACACAAGAAGATGTGATGCTGGTAAACTACACAGAAGCCCTGCCCACTTCTCTGCCTCAGCCAATCAGGAGGAGAGCCACACGCATCTCGACCAATCCAACGAGGAGAAATAGTGTGCGAGTGACAAGGCAGTGAATCTCCAGACTCATGTGAAACATACCAATCTTCAAGACATATCTAGCTTAACCTGCTTTTCCAGAGCCGCAATAGAAAAAAAAAGAAGAAAAATGAGGCCATCAAAGTGGAACTGTGACCTGTTTTAACAGACGCAAAAGTGACAGAGACTTTCCATCAGCGTTTCTTTTTCGATTTTTCCTGAATAAGGAAACATTCAAGGACTCAATGTGATGATCTTGAATTATGCACAATCTCTCTCTCTCTCTTTATTTGGACTGGTTTTACTGTTAGGCCAAAAATAGGCCAATGGCTTTCTTGAATTCTTCCAGTGCTGTTCATGCAAGTTTGGAGGTCATAATTCTAATCATATTCTAGACAATTAAACCGAATCAAATTCAATTCATATTTGTTTCTCTATGTTTAGCTCATTGATGAAAACAGGATGCATTTTAGGACCATTGCAACTAAATGAAGAGCGATTTGAGTGTAAGTGATGCTCTAATCTGTCTATATTATCAATATCATGCTGCTGCACAGAATTATGGGAAATGTAGTTCGCCTTCATAAACTGTTAAAAAAAGAGTTTACATATCGATGCTGTTTTTGTTACTGAAAGTGCATTCAAATTAGTGCAAATGCTTGAGAAGTAAATCTAAGAATGTGTATCAAATTTGTATGACTTCTGTGAAACACTAAAGCAGGCATTTTAAAGAATGTATTGTTTTTGTGTTGTTATACAAATGAAAGTGAAATATATTATGAGAAGCAGTGTTGTTTTCATTTACTACAACTTAAATTAAAACATGCATATCAATTTATAAAACATTTGTTTTATAAAGTTAAGCTGAAATTACAGTAAAATATACAATTAGGGTTACAAAAGCTTAAACTAAATAGAAAATAAAATTTGAAATGTGTCTGACAACTAACTGAAAAGAACTACTAAATCTCATATAAAACTATAACTAAAATAAAAAAAACTATAGAAATGTTTTTAAAACAAATACTGATGCAAAATGACAAATGCACAAAACTCAATTTGAAATAACTGTGATTAAACTTTGAATAAAATTAAATATTATGTATTATAAAATTAAATGAAAATTTACAAAATATCAATACAAACTTTTATAGTATATAAATAATTCTAAAATAACGCTGCACAGAAGAAACAAACTAATACAGATTTGGTAACTAGACTTATAATTATAAAAAAAATGTTTTCATTACTTAAAAATAATATAAAATAAACTTAATATATAAAAAGCTTGATTATTTTATTTCAGCTAGTTTTCAAGGCATCATTTCTCTTTAGGGATGCAACAAACAAATAAGTAGACTTTGATTGGTTATATTCATCTTCGCAGTTAGTTAAAATATTGAGCTATATATATTCTAACAAATAAATAAGAATATATATAGTCATTATGTAATTACAATAATACAATTAATTTACACAAACATATTTGGCACACAAAATGAATCTCTGAACTGAATGGCATCATTCTGCTTAACATCTACTTTTATGAATAAGAAATGAAATAAACATAAGTTATAAGACGCTTTATTTTGGATAAACTATTTTATTGACAACATAATCTCTCTTAAAATACAGTGTATGGTTATGATCATCAAAACAGTCCTGAGCTAGATCAAGCTTCGATCTATCACTTTATTGAAAGTGTTTTTTTTTCGTAGTAATAAAAGATTGAATCATTAGCGAGCACCACACTGCAGAGCTGCTTATATTTTTCTAATTCTAACTGAAAGTGACAATGATTCTGGTTTTCATGTTTAATACTGTAAACCTGCTTGATTTAAGGCTATTGCATAAAGTACTACATCAATAAATGTTCCTGAAGTACTAAACTTCAGAGCTCATACAAACATCCACATTGCTGTAATCAGATGCTTTCTTAACTGCTGCTTTCTCACCTCTGTCAGTTTTTGTTTTGCTTATTTAGTTATTGAGAGGAAAGCGCGCAGCATATATTTACAAATTCATCCAAATACTTCAGGATCGGCTGCATTTGTGCTCAATGCAAATTCAGGGCTAAATTACAGTCTTGCGCTACAGTCTGTGGAGCAGTGGATCAAATTAAAATATAAATCCTTTGGTTTAAACGGATCACATGAATAGAATTCGTAAGGTTCCATTCTGTTTGTTTTATTCTTATTCTGAGAATAGACTTGCACCACACCTTGTAACATTCTAAATCAACATTTGGAGGTGATAAATGCTATATTAAAGCAATTATAATACAGCCTTTTATGCATATTCTATAACCCTTCCAATCAACACTAGCACGCCACCCACAGGATAACGCAAGGACAAATGTTGTATGTGTTCAGAGATTAGAATATAAAGTTTACAAAATGTTTTTCATATATTAGTGCTACGACCCAAAATCTGCCACACCTAAATTTACAATCAAGAGCTGCTACTGGTCATATGAGATCAAACGACTACTCGACAACAAAAATATTTGTCGTAAATTTTTTGTTGTTGATTTTGTAGATAATGTTGATTCATCGTTTCAGCTCCATTTCTTTTTTCATTCATTTTAAATACTAAAATAACTAAAAACTTAAAATTTAACTAAAAACTTAAAACTACAAACTGTACAAACTATAAACTGACATTTAAAACAAACAAAATTACAAAATATTTAACTTATAGTGCATTGAAAAAACAACAAAGAAAATACAAATATAAAATGTCATTTAAATTATTTAAAAAATATTAACGAAAATATATATAATAGTATATCAATGACACTACAATAACATAAAATAACGTGTAACCGGGAATAAATAATGACACAGTGATCATTTTTGAGTGAACTTAACCCTTTAAAAGGAAAACCAAAAATACACTGGGCAGCAGATGTGTAGAAGTTTGTGAATGACAGGCGTTTCAGTTCCATTTCAGTTTGAAGATCACCTGAAGACTCAACCAAATCAATTGGCTTTCAATTAGCATTGAGCGGCGAGAGGATAAACAAAGACGTCAGGATGGGAACAGAGGAATATGAGA
The DNA here is from genome assembly GCF_003368295.1 of Carassius auratus. Lineage (NCBI taxonomy): Eukaryota > Metazoa > Chordata > Actinopteri > Cypriniformes > Cyprinidae > Carassius > Carassius auratus. The sequence goes on along the minus strand of NC_039265.1, from coordinate 9,407,767 downwards.
GAGAAGAGAACAGCTGAGAGGAGATTAATCTACTGAAGGCCAACAGAGAGAAATGGATCCACTGACAGCTGAACACTCTCACACACACACACACACACACTCATCTGAGAGCATCAGTTAATACACTACCATTGTTTATACATTATTGTGTTAATCTGGATTATATTATACAATGATCTCCCGGGCCCTGGGCTACTTTCCGTCTGAAATGGATTTGTTGGAGTCAAAGACCAACTAGAATGCCCTACTAATGACCATTAATAACCAAAGACAACAAGACCGACCTTATGGGTGAATCTCAATAATTATATTTATATCTATATTTCAGACACCCCAGGTGAATAAGGTTAAAACATTTAACTATTAGATATCACCATATTCACCCATAATTCATTGATTACATTAAGTATTGCAAACATTTTGACATTTTATGAAATGTTCCAAGTAAAAATGCGCTTATTTGCATACATTTCCAGAAAATAAATATGAACACTGGATTAGGCCAGGCTCAAACTCTGTATTTGATTTTGTTGACATATTAGAGTCAAAGATTTTTACTGAAGGGATTTTGGATTTCTCTTTTTATCACTCCATAAATCTGAATATGCTGTCAGCAACCAGAAAAAAAATACATCTTCACCATGTCGTAATGTATAAAATGTTATACCAATCAGTGTGAATGATATACGAACAATCCCCACAGTAAAAACCTCCAGAATATAGAGGGGAATAAAACTGCTAAGTTTGGTGTTTGTAAGAGCTACTGAAGTGGAGAAAAAACTTTTTAAGATATGTATTTTCATTGAAATCTACAGCCGCAAATAGATAAAATACAATAAAATAAACACTTAAAGGTGTATTTTGGATGTTTTCTGGTCTGAAATAACACTTTCTGAGCCCAAAGTAGCACAAAATCTTAAAAGTAACCAATGCATGTTCATGTCTATTTTATGATGACTGATTTTGGCAACGTGACATTATTTTTACACCCAAAAATTGCATTACTGCAATGCAACAAATATCTGTAAGATTAGATAAATTTGTACAAATACTCCCACTAAAATGAGTTAATAAAGCAGCATTACATAACATAATTAGCAAAATGTTAAGGCAGAGTTTCAGAAAGCCAAATTTAAGGACAAATAAACTTCAAAAACTATTGAATATTTAACTATCTACTTACAATTTTATGTTAAAGTTTATTTATTGAACCAATATCAATAGTTCTGCATTGCCGTAAATAAAACTAGTAGAGTTAGGGGTTGTTTTTGTGTTCAACTTTACTGCGTTTCAATTGTTTTTCTATGTAAATACACATTAGACAGATATCTTTGAATGCTGCGCCCACATCTCGCATCTTATGCAGCATCTTGCACATGACATGTTGTTTTAAAAGGCCAGTTAAAAGATGGTAAACTTTATAAGAACTTGTCTCTAGACCTTGAGTTTTTTTTACACCTGCCATTATAGTCTAATACGAACAAACTAATTTTTGCAAACTCATAGTCTAGATCATTTACGTACAAATGGTTCCCATCAAGTTAGGGTTAGGGCTACTAAATATAGTTCATCTTAGAGTGAATTATATTTTGATGTATTCAGTGGGATTAACCCCATTAGCACCAGGGCAAGAAAATTTTGCAAATGGCTTTCATTTTAAGCAAAATGTCATTTCAGATTTTGGGGTTCAATATGACCTCAACTTTACGTTTTTCATGATATTCACCCTTAAGACTCATTGTGAGAAAGAACACATCTTACACACAGCCTTCCTCAACACACACACACACACACACACACTCGTCACGGTGTTAGTGGGGCATCAGAGTGTGAGAGATGGATGAAAGAGTAAAAATAACCTGATCCCCAGAGACTTTTACCAAACCCTCATATAAAATGTAGAGAGAGAAGCTGCAGGTCGACTTCACACACCTCGACACACACATCCCTACAATACACAGAATCACCAGAAGATCCAGCACATTCATAAGTCATGCACAAGATCTTTAAAAATGCAACGTTCATGTTAAATATAAAGACCCTGACTGAATATTCCAGAATAGACACACACAAAAATGCTCTACTTTATACAAGTTTGGGGTCAGTACATTTTTGGGATTCTTCTGCTCACCAATGCTGCATTTATTTGATAAAAAATACAGCAAAAACAGTAATAATGTGAAATATTTTTACAATTACAAATAGCTGCTTTATATGTGAATATCTGTTCAAATGTAATTTATTCCTGTCACTTTTGAGGAATTTAAACCTTCCTTGTTGAAAAACAAATAAATAAATAACTAAATAAAACTGACCCCAAACTACAAAGTACAATATAGTAGTACAGTAAAATTAAATGTATGAAAGGAGTCATTCAAGTGCTTTTCAGGAAGAACTACTCACTGAGGTACACAATGTAAGATAAATATAGACATGCAAAACTATTTTCCTCTCCATACACAAATTTCCACTTGAACGCACACTGACACTGCAAATTTTGAGTTTTCTTCCATGCCCGGATATTAAGTGAAATCTAGTAAATGCACAGTTTGTCAGAATAAAATAATGACCCAAATCAGGCTCCTGAGACTGTGATCTGACGAAACCGACGCACAGATTCAGAGAAAATAAGTGTGAATTCAATTTTAAATTCAATCTTCTGTGCTCTATTTCAGATAAAACTCACATAAAGATGGCATTAAAACCAAAACAGTCATGACATCTGACATCATAAACGATGCAATGCAGCTCAGTCTCAATGAAAGTGCTTTCCCCCCCCCGAGTCCTGAAGGTTACAGCAAGTTCTCACGACACATCAAACGTTTATTTCCAAAGATCAAGAAAAGTTCAAATTTTTCATTATGCGACCCCATTAAGAAACAAGGCCATAAAAAGCATTTGTGATGTATGAAGTGTTCCTTTATCCTGTATTTTCCACATCATTTCTTTCTTCTAGCCTAGTGTTTCAGTCTGGTGTGGTACTCACCTTCCCCCACAATCCCAAGAACCTCGAACCTGTGCATCACATCACTGGAGGCCGGGTTCCTCATCCAGTCAAACGGCCGCCGGGCGACGGAGGGGCGAGCGGGGGCGAGTGGTCGTCATGGTTACGGGCTGGCATGGGGCGGCCTGGTGAGGAATCATGGGAAGGAGTGGATCACCGAGAGCCTTTGAGCATGATGATGTCCGTCACACACACCTGCACCTGAGGAAACACACGAGTCTCATGATACAGATGTTCACATAGCAGGGTTCTGAGTGGTCTCTAGTGCATCACTATGTATATCTACCAATGCAATAAATAAATAATTAAATAGGTACATGTATATATTTATATATTGCCCCAAATATCAAAATATCTGCCAAAACCGATTAGAAATTAATTAAAGAAAAAATTTGATGAAAAAGTAAAATATCTGACAATTAAATATAAAAATACATATCATACACATCAATAAAATACAGATCAATCAATCAAACAATCAATCTGCGAATACCAATTAAGATAAATTAATTTGCCTATAAAATATTCAGTAGTTGGCAATTTCAATGACTAAGCATATATTGCAAGACATATCAAATATCTGTCAATAACAATAAACAAACAAACAAACAAAGCTGGAAATATATTAAATATTTGATATCATTTGACAATACGAATGGATGGATGGAAGAATGAATGGAAGAATGGATGGATGTATGGATGGATGGATGGATGGACGGATGGAAGAATGGATGGATGGATGGACGGATGGATGAAAGAATGGATGGATGGACGAATGGAAGAATGGATGGATGGATGGATGGATGGATGGATGGATGGACGGATGGATAAATGGATAAATGGATAAATGGATAAATGGATAAATGGAAGAATGGAAGAATAGCGGAAAAATGGAAGGATGGATGGCTGAATGGATATATAGAAGAATGGTGGATGTATGGATGGATGTATTGATGGATGGATGAATGGAAGAATGGCTTGATGGATGAATGGACGGACAAATGGATGGATGGATGGATAAATGGAAGAATGGCTTGATGGACGAATGGACGGATAAATGGATGGAATGCATGGATAAATGAAAGAATGGATGGATGCATGGATGAATGGATGGACGGATAAATGGAAGAATGGATGGATGGATGGACGGATAAATGGAAGAATGGCTTGATGGATGAATGGACGGACAAATGGATGGATGGATGGATAAATGGAAGAATGGATGGATGGATGGACGGATAAATGGAAGAATGGCTTGATGGATGAATGGACGGATAAATGGATGGAATGCATGGATAAATGGAAGAATGGATGGATGCATGGATGAATGGATGGACGGATAAATGGAAGGATGGATGGATGGATGTATGGATAGCTCAAGTGGTAGAGCTTTGCGTTAACAAGCGCAAGGTTGGGGGTTCGAATCCCAGAAAATACATGTTACGAGAAAATTGTTAGCCTGAATGCAATATAAGTCGCTTTGGATAAAAGCGTCTGCTAGGTGCATAAATTAAATGGATGGATGGATGGAAGAATGGATGGATGTTTTTTGGCCAGGAATATCAAAATATCTGCCAATACTAACTAACAAACAAAAAGATAAATAAATAAAGCTGGATATATGAAAAATCTGTCAATACAGATACAATAATTAGACGAATGAATAAACAGCATTATATATCACGCCGTAATCGATATGGAGAGAGTATATAGTGTATTTTTATTGTGTTATACTTTATGACATCTCTTCAACTCTTGGCAAACATCTGTACAGAGCTACCAGAAAACCAGCATCTGCTGCTTAAAATCCTTCTTGACCAGATGATTTCTAGCGAGTTGCTATGTGGTTGCTAGGGTCTTCTAGATGGCTGTTTACCGCTTCCACCAAACGCTCTCCGAAACGAAACAAAGCGCTGGATCTCGATCTCACACAGCGGCAGTGTGTTGTGTTTGATCAGTGTGTGAGCGCGGGTGGGTCACAGATAATTAGGATGCAGCTATAAATAGTGCACCACAGAAGAATATTCAGCGGCCTTTAAGAGACACGCTGAGCTGAAGGAGACTCGATGTGTCCAGCAGACAGAAACACTGAGGATCTGAGTCCAGACCAAACAAATACACCACTAACGCCTGCCTTCATCAGCACATCTTCACTGGACAGCAAGCTAGTGCTCTACATATGGATTCACATTGAGTGAACTTAACTACATTATATCGTACAGTATGAAAAACTGATAAATGTTCCAATTAAAATACCAATACCGATACCAATTTAAAATGGATTGAAAATATAAAATAATTGGCAGTATTGATTAAAAAAATAATAAATTAATTGATAAATATTGCTGGAAATATCAAAAATCTACAGATACAAATTAAATAAATTAAATATTGGCAGAAATATTAAATATCTGAGGATAATGATTCAAATATACCAGAAATAAATAATGCCAGAAATATCTAATGTTTGACAATATCAATTAAAAAAGAAAAAGTGGGGGGGGGGTACTGTCACAAATATTAAATATCTGCCAGTACCAATTAAATAAATTGATTCATAAATTTCGCCCCAAAATATGAAATATCTGCCAGTACAGATTAAATAATTAAATAAATAAATAAATATCGCCCCAAAATATGAAATATCTACCAAAACCCAATATAAATGAATTAATAAATAAATATTCCCTAAAATATAAAAAATTGGCCAATATCGATTCAAATATCAATTATCTGCCAATACCGATAAATAAATATCGACATAAATATAAATAACCAGTATCTGCCAAAAGCAGTTAGAAATTGCCAAATAATCAAATATTTAGCAATTTCATTTAAAGAAGAAATACATATTTCCAAAAACCTTTGCAAATATGATTACAAAATAAACTAATAAATAAATACTGCAGGAAACATTTGTCAATAGAATGAACGAATGAAATATTGCCAGAAATACCAAAGTATCTGAGAAAATAAACAAAAAAGAAAAGAAATAAGTTGGTAAGTTAGTATTGATCAAAATATAAAATATCTGCCAATGATAAAAAAAAACAATGTATGAATATTACCTGAAATATCAAATATTTGCCAATATCGATACAAAATAATAATACCAAAAATATCAAATATTTGGCAATATTGATACAAAATAATAATAATACCAAAAATATCAAATATTTGCCAATATTGATACAAAATAATAATACCAAAAATATCAAATATTTGCCAATATCGATACAAAATAATAATGTTACCAAAAATATCAAATATTTGCCAATATTGATACAAAATAATAATACCAAAAATATCAAATATTTGCCAATATCGATACAAAATAATAATACCAAAAATATCAAATATTTGCCAATATCGATACAAAATAATAATGTTACCAAAAATATCAAATATCTACCAATACTACTTAAAAATAATTAAATGAATAAATATTGCTGTCAATTTAAATTGTGAAATTATTTTTATTATTACTTATATTAAATAAATAAATGAATAAACGAAAACCACATTTAACCCCAGTACACAATATGGAGTGAATTTATTGTGTATCTCTAATATCGTTTATAATGACATCATCTGCAAACCAGCAGAGTTGCTTCAGAAAGGCTTTGCGTGGTAGAGGTTAGTCTGTTTTAATGGAGGGCTGGATGACCTGTTTGTCCAAACCATGGAAGACTATACACCGTTCTGGCAACCTGTTAGAATACAATCATTATTTTGGCCAATAGATTATTTCCTGGAGCGTCTCGTTTCATTCAGACGTCCATGTGGTGTTTCATTGCACTCCTCACAAACAGATGGATGTCTTTATGTTCGTCTGCGTGCGAGCGTGTGTTTCCGCTGGCATAGAGTCACTGCGTGTCATCACTTCAGACCACAACACAAAACAAACCAGCGATGAACGATCAAGATCACACTTCCACCCAGATCAGAGGTCAATTTATTCATTTTTACTTAGATTTAGCTGAGTTTTGAATATCAAATGTTTGCCACACAAATAAATACATAATTTCAGCCAACAAGATGAAATATCTGGCTAAGCACATTAAAAATAAAATAATATATTGGCGAAAAATAATCTGACAATGTAGAATAAAATAAATAAATAAATAAATACTGCCCAAAATATGAAACATCTGGTGATATGGATAAAAATAAATAAATATTGCCAAAATATGAAATATCTGCCATTTCTGATAAAAAAGACAAATGATGAAATAAATACATACGTGCGGTCAGATCCATATATATTTGGACACAACTGCTGACCAAAAAATGAATATGAATATTATCCATTTAATAAAGTATATTCAATAAGTTCTCAAGGACTGATGTATTTATTTTTACAGCCAAAATTGGTTCAAGAAATGTATTTGTGTGTGTCATGACCCTTGATGAATCTCTCCGAGAGACGATGCCTCGGCTGAGAGGTCAACCCGTCTCAAACAAACACACAATAAAATGCCAACGCAGTCTGATTTTTACTGCGTATTAGCTCTGAACTCGGACTAATTCAATCAAACCTCTATGAAAAGAGCTAAAAATACAGCCGTCGGCCTATAAATGTCAGAAATAGCAGACCAGCAAACGCTCCGGCTGAAGAAAATAAGGCCGCTTCGCTTTCGGCCGTGGATCTGCCACAGATTTGGATAAGAATGGGATGAGGTTTATGAGCGGACATCAAAACGGGGCTCAAAGGAGATCTGAGTGAGACGTTTGGACATCCAGCCGCCTGTTACTGCGTCAAATACTAGAAACAAACGAACCTGACTGGACGGCACCTGCAGACACGTGTCTAAACCCACCGTGTGTTTCTGGCTTCAGACGCACAGAACGAGGACACGGAAGGAGGACGAGGGGAAAACAGCTATAAACGGCCTTCTGAAATCATCTGCATTTCTGCTCCTTTGTCCCGAAAAGACGATGCATTGTAACAGACACTACATTTCTTTATTTATGCGTGTGAAAGTGTGTCTTCTCAGATCAGACTTTATTTTACTTAGTAACTACAATAAGATACTGTATTTTACGGCTGGACTGCGTCATTTCAGTAACTAGTCAAGCCAATCAGGTCATCCGAGATGTAGATGAGCTTCTTTCTTCATCAGATTTGGAGAAATGTAGCTCAGCAACGGATGCTCTGCAGTGAATGGGTGCCGTCAGAATGAGAGTCCAAACTGTTAATAAAAACATCTCAATAATCCACATCACTCAGTCCATCAGTGAACATCTGGAGAAGACAAAAGATTAAACGAATCCAGCATTAAAACTTTTTTAACTAAGAGCTGTTTTGGCTTGATTTCTCTCCTGATTCAGACCAGATCACTTCTTCACTGGAGGAAGCAACATTATGGATAATGGACTCCTATTTTAGCCGTAAACAATGGTTTAAAGTTAAAAAAAACTCTGATTTTGGCTTTCCACAACATTAACTGATGGACTAAAGTGATGTGTGGATAACTTGTGGATTATTGTGATGTTTTTATCAGCTTTCATTCTGACGGCACCCATTCACATCCATAGGTGAGCAAGTGATGCAATGCTACATTTCTCCAAATCTGATGAAGGAACAAACTCATCTACATCTCAGATGATCTGAAGGTGAGGACATTTTCAACACATTTTATTTTTGGGTGAACTATCCCTTTAAGATAGCATACATGTAGTATTTAGCATCCAAATAAAATGACACACTTCATTCAGATAAGAGGTTGTTTTGAAGTAAAACCCTGCAGCGTAATGCACCAGTAAGAGACAATAACAGGATTCTTCTCTAAGAGCTGAAGATAATCAATGACTTCCGTCCACTTCAACACAAGCACAGCCCAGACCGGGTCTTAATGACCTCCAAAGCTGAACTGTAAAAGCTGTAAAACATGACCGACCTCAGACAACTTCATCAGAGGCAAAACACCCATTCACTTGTCAGAATCAGAGGAACGACAGTCATTTTATAGCAATGTTATGGTCTTTACCCTTTAGAATCCCTATCATGCATGAGAAAAACAAACAAATACTGTAAAACTTTCCTTTTTATTTTGTCAGGGTCATGCCTTCCCTGATAATGCAACCCAATCTTCCCAAGGTCTTTTCAAGATCGTCAAGTTTTACTGTTTGAGAGATGCTTTACATCTACAAATTAAAAATAAAAAACACACAAAACACCAGTCTGGCAACATAGCATTACAATGTAGCTTCATAAATAAATAATGCAATTTTACAGTAAAAAAGGCAGCTGTGGCTAAAAACACAGCTTAAAAATACAGTAGCAATATTTTACATTTTACGATTTTAACTTAAATGTACAGTTTTGCAAATATATCTATATATATATATATATATCTCATTAACTGATTAAACTTTAATATAACAAAGTACTAAAAACCTGTTTTGTAACAAAGACAGTAATTCAAAACAAAAAAGAAACAAATGTATAAACACAAGAAGAAACATGATTATGAAGAAACAAAATGATTTAAACGAAAAAGCACCAAATGTGTCCCACAGGGGATTCTGGGAACGTCGATGTACTATTTTTCTTTTTCTTTGCCAAAAACTGTACATTTAACAGTATTTTACTGTAAAACTACATTAAATGTCTGGTTATAGTTTTACAGCATATTAAGTAAATTAATAAAGCAGGTATATAAATGTTAACAGATTTTTACCGCAGCATCTTTACAGTCCAAGTTAAAATTACAATAAACTTTTACAGTTAGATTTCAAAGCTACTGTAAATGTGTTACTGTTATGCGTCAGAGAAACTGAATTTTTCTTTGAACATCTGTTTTTACATTTCTATGGCATCACTGTTGATGTTTTGATATATTTACAGTATAAAATATCTTCATCGGACATTATGTTTACATGACATCCCAATGATTTTTGGCATAAAAGAAAAATCGATCATCTTGATCCACACAATGTATTATTGGCTATTTCTACATATATGCCTCTGCTCTTGTAGTCCATATGTTCACTGGACATTGTTAGTAAACAAATAGAATTGTCCTGTGAGTGTTTTAAGCAACATTAATTGCAGAATCACCACGCAACAATCCCTGATCAGTGTCAGTAAGTAATGCGACAGCAGATTTAGACTGAGCTGGTGATGCCTCTAACTGTTCATTTATGACTAAATATGACAGACTCAGTCACGCACATGAACGCATCTCGGTGTCTGCGTGCGTTTCTGTGCTTTGGCGTCGCAGCAAAGCAGATCCGCGCTGCGTGGGAGTCACACGCACATAGAAACACGGAGCTCAAGCGCCTGACACACTGTAATTATAACACACGAATACCACAACACCGCAGTATAACAGCGTGTCGGAGCGCTGCGGACAAACCACGCACGCGTCAGAAAATGAGCCGAATACTCACTCACGCGCTCCGGTGTTCTGGACGCGTTCAATCACGCACATCCCCAAACAAACGCGCCGATGTGTGTCTCCGGTTCTCCGCGCACCGCGACAGCAGCAACAGTTCTCAGACTGGCGTCATTGGAGCCGAATCCAGTGATTGACGTTATGGTGGACACGCCCCTTTCTCGGATATAACCCAATCAGAAGACCGGTAGCTCGATATGGGCGTGGCACACAGTAACATCATAAAAGAGAAACACTGTAGCATGACACATTTATATATTATATAAATGCGAATATATATATATATTGCAAATTTCAGTGAATTTGTAAACTGAAATATATGTATAAACATATTTAAAAGTGACCTCAGTAACAAGTAATACCAAAACATTTTATTGCAATTCATATATTTGTAATATTAGAAGTCTTCGGTGCTGAATTTATTTGATCAAAAATACAGTACTAGTTGCAATATCATTATAAGAAATATATGTATACATTTATTTAAAAATATTTACCGTAAAAAATGTATAATAATAATTATTATTTGTGATTTAAATTTATTTCATTTCGGCTAAATAAAGAAATGCATTTGGATAAATCCTTCTACAGGGCACCCTCAAAAAATCTCAATGAGCTAAATGATTAAAAAGAACTTGATAATGAAATTAATAAAATAAAACTGGGGGAAAATAAGTTAAATTAATAATTTATGTGCTTTTTTATTAGTATCACTATACATACCTTTATCTAGCATAATATAATATATGTAGTGCAAAATAATGATTTATGTAGTATATACTTTTCACATTTCAGTGAATTTGTAAACTAAAATATATGTATAAATATATAACATAGACATATAGACATAACATTTTATTGCAATTCATATATATGTAATATTAGAAGTCTTTTCAGTGCTGAATTTATTTGATCAAAAATACATTAACAGTTGCAATATAATGAAATATTATTAACCTACAGTTTAAAATAATTGTTTTATATTTTAATATATTTTAAAATAGAACTCATCTATGTGGTGGCATAATTAATAAAGAATTTGGTTTGGAATAATTAATGTAAAAAAAAAAAAAATTGGGGGGGGGGGGTCTCACCAAGGCTGCATTTATTTGAATAAAAAGAGTAAAACCTGTAATACTGTGAAATATAATTAACATTTAAAATAACAATTTTCTATGAAAATATACTTGTGTGAGAGTAAACTTTTTTTATTCTATTTTCTTTTCATTTATTATGCAATTATAAAAAAGACCTCTAACGCTAGATTGCTCTATTTTTTTTCTGTTCTACCTGTTTTCTTTTTATTTATTATATTATTTAAAAGCCCATGCTACGTGTACTGTGTTAAGCATTGAGACATAATAGCACTTGTGTGTCATTGCTATTTTGTTGTTTTTGATTTCTTCTGTTTTTATCGTCTTGGATAAAAGCGTCTGCTAAATGAATAAATGTAAAGTTTGGTTCAGAATAATCATTTCATTTTTTATATTTTTATGTTTTCAAGAAAAAAAAGTCTCACCAAGGCTGCATTTATTTGATCAAAAACACAATAAAAATAGTAATATTGTGAAATCTTATGTGAATATGTATTCAAATGCAATTTACTGTTGTGATGCCACTGAATTTTCAACATCATTAGCCTACTTAAATCATTGTAATATGCTGATTTGCTGCTTAAGAAACATTTCGGATTATAATCAATAATATAAATATATAGTATGACACTGACAAAACGCTGAATATATTGTTAGGCCTAATGAATTCAGTGTATTCACCTGTTCATGTATTTGTATCATGTATCAAATCACTCCCACCACCTGGTGGACAAATGAAGAAGAGCGATTATTGAGATGTAGACGATGGATAGATGGAAATATGGATGGATAGATCAAATACTTTATAAAAAAAAACTTTTTGCAACAACAACAAAAAAAAATAGTCACATATGTACACACAGTAATAAAGTAAAATATCACATTTGAGTGATATTAGATTTTAAAAGTGTTTTATTCTGCTTTCATTTCAATCCTTTGAATATGATGCTATTTTAAATCCAATCTAGACTTGGATTATGGATTAGATGAATTTAAATCAGTGTGAAGGTCAGGATGATTATTGCTTTTGAATAATGGCAATCGGCATCTTGTCCTTCACAGCCCCAGTGTCTCTTAAAGCCAACAAGTAGGTTATTGTTTCTAAGTTTTTTACATCAGTCACATCCACCCGATGAAGCCCGGAGATGTAGCTTGTGTATTAATCTACCTCACCTTCTAATGTCAAAGAGATACACCCACAGCACAGCTATAAAAACTCACCGCTAGACAGCCGGTCAGCCACCTACATGTGAGGAACAACAGAGGCCAAACACAAGCACTGCTGAGGAAAACACACATGAAATCATACTAACATGCATGGTAGACAAACAAATCAATTGCATGAATACTGTCAAGTCTAGGACACAAACACACAAATGTATGTTTTTGTTGTTGTTGTTTGTTTTTTGTTTTTTTTACTTTTTTCTTTTTTAAACTGTGTTATATGTAACCTATATTAGAATTTTTTTTTGTGATTTCTGTGCCCCAAATAAAAATTCAAACGTCATTGTGCGTTTGTAACACCAAACTAACAAGAAACGTTCTACTAACGTTCTGAAAGTTCTCTCAAAACCAGGAACGCACGTGACACTTTAGAACGTTCGTTCAGAGTGATCTGGTCTTCAACAGCATTCTCACAACGTCAGCACAAAAACATTTATACATCATTTATGCAACGTTTTATTTCTGAAACGTTTTAGTTCGTCTAGATTTATCTAGAACGCTATTATTTGTCCAAATAACGTTCAAAAGGTAAGCTATTTTAATGTTTACAAAATCATAAAATGTAATGTTCCCTTAACGTTTGCAAAAAAAAGATACGCGTTCTTAACGGTTTCACTCGGCACACGTAAATGGGAACAAAAGCAAAACGTCCTTAGAACATATATTGTTAGCAGTCTAGTTACAAACTACACTGGCGCATGTATTAAAACAATAAAAACATCTTCTTGATATCTAAAATTTGCTTGCGTTATAACTGGTTATAACCAATTAATTAATTGCTAATTAAATAATTATAATAAGCTTAATGTAAACCGTGTTTACAATTCAATTCATTTTAATAAATAGAGTATTATGTTTTCTGGATGTAGAAAAACAAACGTGTGCGTCTGAGCGAGAAGCAGCACGCGACGCTGCTGTGCGTCTGCGCATGCGCAGTTCTGACCCAAACATGGCGACGGAGAGCTGCGAAAAGTGCTGAATTCTGTCTACATTTCGACAAAATCGCGAAGGTGGGTCGACATTTCTCCACTTGTTTTATTTTCTCCCGCGCGTTATGATACTAGTCGTTATATCAGATGGCAACGGAGAGCTTTTTTAAAGACTAGATATGATAATTTCGGCGTTTATTTTGCCTGATGTTCAGCACTTTCTGTGCTGCTGGCGATTATTCACGTAATTCATTATTCATTATTCATGTTGTTATTTCTGAAGTGTCCGTGGATCCTGACGAAGCTGGTCAAATAACGCGCAGATGTGTTGTTTTTCGTCGTTATTGATCATATTGTTGATGATGTGTCTGATGTCGTCATCGCTGATGACGTCTGCTTAATATCAGCTGTCAATCTCAGGCGTTTGTAAACACACTCATGTTTAAGTTATTTAATTATTTATTTATCTATTTATTTATTTATTTATTGCGTTGTTATATCAGTATTACCCGTTTATTACCGCTTTCACAGTAATGTATATAGTAATTATTAAATACTATATTATGGATCAGATTAGCATAGTATCTATTACCATCTCTGTCCCATAATACGAGCCAAAGGATCAAATGAAAAAAATATAAAAAAAATATATGAATTAGTCATTTTTATGTATTTATGATATTCTGACTTAACAGCTGCTATCTATAATAGTTATTCTTTCTTCAAGTGTTTTCAATTGATTATTTACAATTATACATTACACCTTTTAACAACTATATATTATAATAAAATATGATATGCACTATATGTATGAATAAATATATGAAATATATGTAAAACAAAATCTATTAATTTTTAATTATAATACATTTCATGTGTATTTAAGTATATAATTTGTTTCTATAATAATTAATAATATTTATTGACAATATTATTTTTAGATGTGTTTATTATAAATGTCTTAATTCTTGTTTATATATATATATATATATATATATATAATATTATTATTCTTTTTTTATTTTATTTTTTTTAATCCATACCAACCATAAGGGATCAAATATTTGTTTACATGTTTGATAACTGTAATACTTTGGTAGGAATAAAATGATATAAGTGAACATGGGATCTCCTTCAAACTTTCCGAATCTTTTATTTTATTTTATTTTTTATAAATGTAGAAGCTGTGAGCTGTTCAGCATGATAAATGAGTGTGTGCAGGTGTGTGTTTGTGAAGTGAATCAGGTGGAGGTAGCTGTGTTTAGTCTGGAGCGTGTCTGTGATGGAGAACAGAGAGAGAGAGAGGAGAGCTGTATGATGCAAACCGCTTGAAATCAAACACACAAATGAAAGCAGTCCTGAGCATGCGCATGTTTGTTGTTATAAATGATGAAAAGGGAGAGAAACACACACAAACTCCGCCCACCACACCCAGTCACGCCACTAAGCCCCGCCCACCTGTCAATCAGTGAATCAGACTTGAGCAAACAAAGCTTTTCTGAGAATCAATGATTGTGGATGTCGTCAGTCGGGTGAATAAATTAATATAATTGTGTTTTTGGGGGAGGATTCATTTCGGGAATGTGATGCCTCTGGGAATGTTGAGATCAGAGGGATTCCTGATAGAGCAGGGTTTTCTCTGGGAATCTCGGTGGGAATTATGGGATATATGTTATTATGATAAAAACCCTTTGTAGGAGAGTCAAAAGAGATGTTCATTTAATAAAACAGTAATAGTAATTTTTAATGTTAATTACTTTCTATTTGATAAATTCAATATAAAATTTACTTTATATTTAATATTTAATAAACATTTTCTAATATAAAAAAAATATTAAAACAATTGATCGACTGATTTAAAATATTTGATGGCAAAAGTCATTAATACGTTTCTTAAGTAAGATTTATTAGTAAAAACTTATTTGCATAAAGTGGATCTAAGTTTTTGTATAATTTGTTCATTAATATCTTTTTACAGTAATTGTGATATTAAATTCTGTTTTATCAAACTTTTGGCCATTTTTGTTAACCATGAATGTTAAATATATATGAATAAATGAACAATGACTGAAATAGTATTTCTTGTAAAACATAAAAAAAAAAAAAATTATTCAATGAAAATATTTTTCAAGGAAGTGTTAAAGTTTTGTTCATGAAAACTGTTGCATTCAATCATTTATTCGCATATATTTCTTATATATTCTGCTTATTTGTATGTTCAGCATGTGTTTAACTGCTTTTTGTTACACACTTTTAAAAAAAATAATATGCTAAGGATCATCTATATATATATATCTATATATATCTATCTATCTATATATCTATCTATCTATCTATATATATATATATATATATATATATATATATATATATATATAGATGATTCTTAGCATATTTTTTTTTAAACAAGTGTGTGTGTGTGTGTGTGTGTGTGTGTGTGTGTAATGGAATAAGTGAGTCATTTGCCTAATGATTTGCATCGAATAATGTGTTTTTTTAGCGCTGCATGCGTCGATTCCTCTCTCAGGTTTACTCTCTGATGAAGAGAAAACCATAAATCTACAATAACATTATGAGACGTGTCTGAGAATCAGGCTCTGTATTTATCAAGCTTCACAAAGTGCTGCTTTAGTCTGAAGTGCTGACAATTCATGAAATTTACTCCTACTTTCAAGCTTAAGTATTAAAGCAAGTTATCAAGTTTCTTAAAGCTAAAAATATTTTTTTATCAAAAGAAGGAAAAAACATGATAAAAATAGTTTTTTTTCTTTTGAATTTGAGGTGAAAGTTGCATTTAATGAGATTCATGCATATTTAGTTTATAATTTTGGTGAATGATTCTTTTATGAATTTTAAGGATGTTCTGATTGTATTCATTTATATAATAATTATTTATATGATTTCAGTAATTATAGCTGAAATATGAGCATATTCAGGAATAGTTCGCAGGGATCACTGGGTCAGGAGTCTGTGGGGAAACGACTCGTTAGCAGGAGGATCAATTAGCGATGACCTCTGACCCCGCACACATCATTAGAGATGCTGTTGTTTTAATTAAGGATCCTTTGATCTCACAGACGAAAAATTAACTAACAAATTTTCCCGCTACATCAGCATATTTCTATTAAATATGCAGTAAAAAAAATATATATAAAATGTATATATAAAAATATTTGACAACAGATTTTACAACCTTTTTCGCACAAATTTGATCTCATTTATGAAACATGAGCAATGCTAGTGTGTGTAATTTGATAAATAATAATTTGCATAAAATAATTTTTACAGTAATTGTAAATTTAGTTAAAATTAAACTGTTGGACAGTATTTACATAACCATTTTACATTAAATTGTTTTCGTTAATATTTAGAATTATATTTATTTTATATTTCCTGTTTTAATTTTGTTGTATGTTTTCTTAAATTTTTTATGTATATATAGTTTTTATTTACTTTTTAGTACTTTAACTGAAATGAAAAGAGAAATGTTTATTTTTTTATAATTATTGATAATATAATTTGAATAGTTTTTACTGATATTTTGAAAAAAATGTATTGTGTGTTTTTGTAATTTTTATAAGTTTTTTATAAGTTTTTAAGTTTTCCTTAGGTTTGGTGTATTTAGTTTGAGTTATTTTATTATTTTAATTTAAACTAAATAAACATGAGAAATGTTACCTTGGTAACAATCTGAATTTAAAATAAATTATTTTTCTAATTTAATGCTTATTTTATTTCAAGTAATGCAAATATTTTGTACAGTTTTAGTTTTAACTCTTTTAGTACGTAAAGTTAAACTAAAAAAAGATGAGAAATATTGGTTTGGCAACTATCTGAAATAAAATACATTTACTTTTTATATTGAATGTATTTTTTTTTTTTTTTTGAAGCTATTTTTTGTTATTTTAGTTACTTTAATTACTTTGGTGAATTTCAATTTAGTGAAATTAATTAAGATATGTGTGTGTGTGTGTGTGTGTGTGTATTTATATATATATGTATATTAGTGCGCAACAATCACGATTAATCTCATCTAAAATAAAAGTTTCTGTTTATATAATATACGTGTGTGTACTGTGTATATTTATTATGTATATATAAATACACAAACATACAATATTTTACTAAATATATATATATATATATATATATATATATATATATATATATATATATATATATATATATATATATATATATATATATATATATAATATAGATTATATGAATATAAATATATACATGTAAAGATTTCCAAAATATATAATGTATGTGTGTGTCTTTATATATATTTTTAGTTGATTTTGATTGCTTCCAGTGTCCTCGTTTGTAAGTCGTTTTGGATAAAGGCGTCTGCTAAATGACTAAATGTAAATGTAAAGTAATGAATAGTTTTGGTTTTATTCATCAATAAATGCCCTGTTCTGAGAGAGAAATGAGTGCTTTAGCACAGAAACACTCACATTATTCTGTGAATGTGAAAGCTGAGAAGGAGACATCAGCAGAGAGTCAGAGTGAAAGAGAGCGACTGAACAACTGAAGGTCAGAGGAATGAACTCTTTAATTGCGTGACATAAATAACCAACTCATTTCTTCAGCCTATAATTGTCTGCCGGCGTGTGGAATCAATTACTGATCTAATACGACTCGTCTCTCGTTGTCACGTTCGTGTCAGAAGCGCTCCGTGGCAGAGTTTGCTCATTAGATGCTCTGCGTTTCTTGGCTGTAAGAAGGAAGTGTGTGTTTCTGTGGGCGGCTGAACTGAAGTGTGTGTGCTTGTGTGTTTTGGGAAGTTTCCATCCCTCAGCAGAGAGTGAAATATATATAAAGACACACACATACATTATATATTTTGGAAATCTTTACATGTATATATTTATATTCATATAATCTATATTATATATATATATATATATATATATATATATATATATATATATATATATATATATATATATATATATATATATATATATATATAATATAGATTATATGAATATAAATATATACATGTAAAGATTTCCAAAATATATAATGTATGTGTGTGTCTTTATATATATTTTTAGTTGATTTTGATTGCTTCCAGTGTCCTCGTTTGTAAGTCGTTTTGGATAAAGGCGTCTGCTAAATGACTAAATGTAAATGTAAAGTAATGAATAGTTTTGGTTTTATTCATCAATAAATGCCCTGTTCTGAGAGAGAAATGAGTGCTTTAGCACAGAAACACTCACATTATTCTGTGAATGTGAAAGCTGAGAAGGAGACATCAGCAGAGAGTCAGAGTGAAAGAGAGCGACTGAACAACTGAAGGTCAGAGGAATGAACTCTTTAATTGCGTGACATAAATAACCAACTCATTTCTTCAGCCTATAATTGTCTGCCGGCGTGTGGAATCAATTACTGATCTAATACGACTCGTCTCTCGTTGTCACGTTCGTGTCAGAAGCGCTCCGTGGCAGAGTTTGCTCATTAGATGCTCTGCGTTTCTTGGCTGTAAGAAGGAAGTGTGTGTTTCTGTGGGCGGCTGAACTGAAGTGTGTGTGCTTGTGTGTTTTGGGAAGTTTCCATCCCTCAGCAGAGAGTGTGTTTTCTGTTTCATGTCTCGTAAGAGAGAGATCCGTGTCCTGTACCATGAAACGCTTCGGGATGTTTGTGTTTTAACTGCAATATATATATTACTGAAAATGCAAGATGATGATCTCTTATCTTTTATAAGAATCCTGAACATGGCATTTCTACTGAGATGAAGCTTTATGACAAAAACTTTATTTACACACTTAAAAAAATTAATCTTTAAAATTGTGTCTTTCTTCCTCAAGGATCAGTGACTGTACGTTTTGTGATGAACTGTGTAAATGTTATTATTTTTATGTATAATTCTTTTGGTGTTTTCATAAGATTTCATCCACATTGTTTAAAAAGAAGCATTATATATATAAAAAAAATTGATATAAAATATATATAAATATCAAATTGTATATTATATTAAAATGCAGCAAAAATAAATACATTCTATTTTATTTAAATTAATATTTTTAATTACTCACAATTTAAAAGATTTGTTTTGTGTTTTAATAGAAATGATTTACTGTTTCGATGCTAAGTTATATATATAATATAAAATATATAAATATATACACACAAACACAAATGTGTAAGGTAATTTGGTGCTATTAATTATTTTAAAACAAATACAATAATAAAGAATATTCTAATTAATAATTCATGCCCCATGTATGGAGGACCAAACCTGCATAAATTACAAATAAATGCATACATTTAACAATTGGAAACTAGATTAAAAAAAAAAAATTAATAAAACAAATCTAATTAATTTGTATTACCTTTATGTATTTATTTTTATTTATTTATTTATTTTTTACTTTCAAATTTCTGCAGGTTTGGTTCTCCATAACCATGACCCATTTGTAAATTAAAGTATAATAAAGAATAATCCAATTATTGGAGCAGTTCAAGCATAAAAGCTATGCATGTTTTCATAAATTCTGCTACAATGTTAAATGCATCTCACTTAAGAGACATATTTTGAATTATAAACATGCCTGATGAACTAGAGATGTCCACTTGACAGATCTGCATGATCTCTGTGTGTCTCACAGATCGACTGCTCGGGACGTTCATACAGCAGCCGATGCTAAACATGGTCCGAACCGCACTGAAAGGTAAAAAACATCCAGAGAGTAACTTACAGATTTCACTTCCAGTGTTGGGGAGTGTTACTTTTAAAAGTAATGTATTACAATTTGTGTTACTCCCCTAAAAGTAACTAATTACGTTACTTAGTAACTTTTTATGGAAAGTAATGCGTTAAGTTACTTTTGAGTCACTTTTTAAATCTGGGCAGGGCTTGCTTCCTTTTCAGAATAAAAGTGAAATAAATACGACTCCGTAAATTCATGTCTGTACAGTAGAGCGCAGCTTTAACAAATTGCATGAAGAATATAAGACAGGTGAAGAAAGTTCAACACTATTCAGCAATGACAAAAATGAAACATAAATGTGTCCTTTTTGCTTAGTTTGGTTGAATTGGATCATCACATGTCAGCAGCAAAGAAAGTTAAATAAAATGTGATTAAATACACAATAATATTAAATAATGTCTTATTTAACATATTTAATTATTGCAGGTTTGCGTCATATTTAGCGTTGGTATTGTTCAAATTGTATCGATTCCAATGTGGTTAAAAAATTATATCAAACATATTTATCCTGTGCCTCATTATTGCAAAACATTTAGTTGCAGCTGAAAACAATACACAAAAATCAGTAGGCCACATAAAAACTGCAAAGAGCTGCAAAATCACGTGAAATTTTTGAATAATAATCAAGTGTCTGATTCCTGAACTTAAGTGTCCTGAACTTAAGTTTCCGATTACTGAACTTAAGTTTCCGATTACTGAACTTGAATATTCGATTACTGAATTTAAGTATCCGATTCCTGAACTTAAGTGTCCTGAACTTAAGTGTCCGATTACTGAACTTAAGTGTCCTGAACTTAAGTGTCCGATTACTGAACCTAAATATCTGATTCCTGAACTTAAGTGTCCTGAACTCAAGTATCTGATTACTGAACTTAAGTGTCCTGAACTTAAGTGTCCGATTACTGAACCTAAATATCTGATTCCTGAACTTAAGTGTCCTGAACTCAAGTATCTGATTACTGAACTTAAGTGTCCTGAACTTAAGTGTCCGATTCCTTAACTTAAGTGTCCAATTCCAGAACTTAAGTGTCCTGAACTTAAGTATCCGATTCCTTAACTTAAGTGTCCAATTCCTGAACTTAAGTGTTCTGAACTAAAGTGTTCGATTCCTGAACTTAAGTGTCCTGAACTTAAGTGTCCGATTCCTTAACTTAAGTGTCCAATTCCAGAACTTAAGTGTCCTGAACTTAAGTGTCCGATTCCTTAACTTAAGTGTCCAATTCCAGAACTTAAGTGTCCTGAACTTAAGTATCCGATTCCTGAACTTAAATATCCAATTCCTGAACCTAAGTGTCCTGAACTTAAGTGTCCGATTCCAGCACTTAAGTGTCCTGAACTTAAGTATCTGATTCCTGAACTTAAGTGTCCAATTCCAGAACTTAAGTGCTGAACTTAAGTATCTGATTCCTGAACTTAAGTGTCCGATTCCAGAACTTAAGTGTCCTGAACTTAAGTATCTGATTCCTGAACTTAAGTGTCCAATTCCAGAACTTAAGTGTCCTGAACTTAAGTATCTGATTCCTGAACTTAAGTGTCCAATTCCAGAACTTAAGTGTCCTGAACTTAATTGTCCAATTCTAGAATTGTAATCAATTTTCGATTTCCCAACCCTATTCATATTCTGATTTAGCTTTTTAATTTTTACTCATTTTGAGGAATACTGAATCTTTTTCTTTTTTTATTAAAAAGAAATGCATTACTTTACTAGTTACTTAAAAACGTAATTACATAACTTGAGTTGCTTGTAAAGTGTTCCCCCTGACACTGTCAACTTCTCCCAGAAGTGATAATGCATTCATCATTTACAAACCTCTACGACTTTCTTTCTTCAGCTGAACATTATGATCGGAAATCCAGTACATGATATTCAAGCCTTGACTTTTCCGTACTTCAAAATTCATTTCTCTTTTGCAGATCACAAAGACAGTAAGAAGGATAAAGTGAGCCGGAGCATGTCTCTCACAGGTCCTGGACCAGTCAAAGGTAAAGACTCTGAACTTTAAGTGCTGTACGCGATCGTCGTGAGTTTGTGAAGCATCGGTGTGTTTCTCTGCTATAGTGACGGAGTCATTCTCATGGGAGGAGTATTTGAAAGAGACCTCGTCTGATCCCGCTCCTCCCGGCTGCTTCAGACAGGTGAGGCGATGATGGTTCGGCCGTCTTTAAAGAGCATTTCAAGTTATTTTAAATAAAATAAAAATAAAAACACTTTAACCCTGTATTCTGGTGGCTCAAGTGAAAGAACATTGTGTTAGCAGCGCAAGGTTGTGGGTTCAATTCGCAGGGAACACATGTTAGGTTTAAAATGTAGCCTGAATGCACTGTAAGTCAAGTGTCTGCTAAATGCATATATTTAATTTTAATTTAACCATTTCCTCCATATTCTCACTATATCAGATGGTATGAGCCATAAAAACCTGATGGATCAAATATGACACACAAACAAAAAACACACATGCTAACTTTAGCTTTTTTATCACTAGCAGTGAGAAGTTTCTGAAAAGAAACGATACATTTTTTTAAATATATATATATATATAATTATTTTTAATGAAATAACTTTACTATTTTAAATAACTGCTTTTTATTTTAATATTTTTAATGTAATTTATTCCTGTATTTTCAGCATTATTACTTCAGTCTTCAGTGTCACATGATCCTTCAGAAATCATTCTAATATGATGATTTACTGCTCAATAAAGATTTATTATTATTATTATTATCAATATTCAAAATAGTTAAGTGCATTTTTTTCAGGATTCTTTGATGAATAGAAAGATTCAAAGATCAGCATTTATCTGATCTAATTGAATTAATTATTTTATTTAGCAAGGATGCTTTACATTGATCAAAAGTGATAATAAAGACTTACAAACGATTCATATTTCAGATAAATACTGTTCTTCTAAACTTTCTGTTCATCAAAGAAACATGAAAAAATTCTACTCAGCTGTTTTCAACATAATAATATTAATAAATATCTCTTGAGCAGCAAATCAGCATCTCAGAATGATTTCTGAAGATCATGTGACACTGAAGACTGGAGGAATGATGCAGAAAATACAGCTTTTTGATCACAGGAATAAATCACATTATAAAATATAGTCATATAGAAATCAGTTATTTTAAATATTAAAAATATTTTAAAATTTTACTGCTCTTGCTGTATTTTTTAATCAAATAAATGCAGGCTCGGTGAGCAGAAGAGTCTTACTGTTCAAAATCTTTTGACTCGTAGTGTATATTTTTCAGATTGGTATTTTATAATCAATAATAAATCAGTAAAATAATTATGTTTGTTCTCCAGTCTCGGATTCCTCCCTCAAACGAGTTTAAGGTGGGGATGAAGCTGGAGGCCCGGGACCCTCGTAACTCCACCTCCACCTGCATCGCCACGGTGATGGGCTTGATGGGCGCGAGGCTCCGCCTCCGTCTGGACGGCAGCGACAGCACCAACGACTTCTGGCGATTGGTCGACTCCGCCGACATCCAGCCAATCGGAACCTGCGAGAAGAACGGAGACATGCTGCAGCCGCCGCTGGGTACGAGTGATGTCACTTCCTCTCAACAGCTAATCTTAGAAGAATGAATCATCTAATGCTGAGTCAGTGTTTTACACAAACAAGTGAACAAATATAGCAGCTGCCTGTTATTTCCATAAGGCTGTTTTTCAGAGCGATCGTCCGTCTTCATTTTTAGCTTAATTTTCCACAGGTCTGTGTTACTTGAGTATCATTATAACACTACCGTAGTCTTAGTTTGTTGTTTTCGGTTTCATTTTAGATTTTCTGTTTCCATTTCTTTTTTTAGAGTATGTTTATTTAGTTTTTATTCATGTTTATGTCAAACAAGTGTAGGTTTTTTTATGTTTTATTTCAATTAACGTAAATTATATCCTCTTCTTTAATGTTGCCTTTCTTCCGGTTTTATTAGTATTTATTTATATTTATTTTAATCCTCATATAATATAATTCATAATTTTTTATATATATATATATATATATATATATATATATATATATATATATATATATATATATATTTTTTTTTTTTTTTTTTTTTTTTTTTTTTTTTTTCAATTTTATTTGTTACTGTTTATTAAAATGTTTAGTTTTATTTTAGTTTTAGAGATTTTTGGACATCATCTTAAACTAAACAAAAATTTAATAATTTAGCTTTGTTTATTCTCTCGTTTCCCATCATTTTAATTTTAGTTTACATATTAGTTAGTTTTTGCAATTTTACTGTGTATTTTAGTGTTTTCTATTATTTTATGTTTTTTTATTTTTTTTTATTTTAGCACTTCATCTTAAACCGAACAAAAATGTAAAATTTTCCTTTGCAACTAACTGAAATATATATATATATATTTCTTTCTTTTTTTATTGCTATTAATGTTTGTTTTATTTCACGTGACAAATGTTTTTCTGTATTTATTGTTAATTTTAGTTAACGATAATAGCAATTAAATAGAAATTACATCCTGTTCTCTAATGTCACCTGCCTTCCTGTTTCAATTAATACTTATAATAATAATATAATAATATAATAATTAAATAATTAAATAATTAAATATAATAATTCTTATATTTTATTACTACCTTTTAGAATGTGTAGGTTTAGTTTTTTATGCCTATTTAGACTTTATTAAATGTATTTCTGTTTTACTTGTAGTAATATTAGTACTTCAACTTGAACTAAATGAAAATAATATTTTTTAAATATATTCCATTAGATTTTTACACTATTTTAATTACAGTTTTTTTTTTTTTAGTTTTTTTTTATTTATTTATTTTATTTATTTATTTATTTTTTACAACATTGGTCTGTTGCAGGAAATTATATAGTGTTTTCTCATTTTACTTCCTCTTTTGCCGTCTTCCACTTTGGAGATGAATGTGGTCACACTGGAGCAGAATCCCTGATAATAACTGCGTCTCTCCCTCGTTTCCTCAGGGTTCAGGATGAACGCCTCGTCGTGGCCCATGTTTCTCCTGAGGACCCTTAATGGAGCAGAAATAGCACCTGCCACGGCATTTAAAAAGGTTCTGGACCTCTTCAGAGAGAGAGTCACATCATGCAATCACATTAAAAGGTTTTTCTGACACTGACGCTCTGTGTTTCCGTCAGGAGCCGCTGCGGCCGCCTCAGAACGGCTTCAAGCCCGGCATGAAGCTGGAGGCCGTAGACAAGAAGAACCCGTACCTGATCTGTCCGGCCACCATCGGCAAGGTGAAGGGGGAAGAGGTGTTCGTGATGTTCGACGGCTGGAGGGGGGCGTTCGATTACTGGTGCCACTATGACTCCAGGGACATCTTCCCCGTGGGCTGGTGCTCGGTCACCAAACACAGCCTGCAGCCGCCCGGAAACAGCAGTGAGTGACCGCTTCACAAACCTTTACTCTGTACTTCAGAAACTCTCTTAGAGGGTCGTATTGGATGCATTTGAGCTCTGAGGTGAGGAATCGGTGAAGAGAGAGAGATTGCTGTCTAATCAGCCAGTATTGTCTTTAATAGCATGCATAGCACTTTATCTTTTATAACATGGGATTTTGATCAAATATATTCATTCTTGATTTTTATAAAATGTTGCAAAAAGATGCAATTTTTTTTTTTTTTTTTTGTAAAGCATGTAAAGTAAATATCTTTATTAGAAATCTGGTGTGGAGCATGCCTCAGATTCACGCAATGTTGTCAGCTTTTTTCCCTCTTACATGTTTGCATCTCTGAGTTTTGGTCTGGGAAGGTTGTAGGTTAATATCCCACCAAAGCCATAAAAAAAAAAAAAAAACATAAAGAAAAAAAATAAAGAAAAACCAACTAAAAATGAAAATAAACACTACATATTACATTTTTAAAAAATTAAGTAAATAATTAAATTAAATTAAATAAAGCAGAAAAACCCAAAATTGATGTACTAAAATATGTATGTAACTGAAATAAAGTTAATACTAAATAATAATAAAAATGACAAAAACACGGAGCAAAATTACAAAAAAAAATAAAAATAAATAAATAAATAATCATAAACAATATCATATCATAATGATAACATAGCACTGGACTGAACCTGGTGAAAAGTCAACTTAGATAAAGCTTAATGGATTTTTAATTTGGTTTAGCAAACTTATTTTATTTCAGCTAATTGTCAGTGCAACATTTCTCATTCCCTCAAAACTAAAACTCAATAAAAAAAAATAGATAGATAGATAGATAGATAGATAGATAGTGGGATAGATAGATAGATAGATAGATAGATAGATAGATAGATAGATAGATAGATAGATAGATAGATAGATAGATAGATAGATAGATAGATAGAGAAATATTCAACAAAATTGCCCCAATTACTAGAATGTTAACTAAAATTCAAATGAAAACAGAAAATATAAAAATAAAAACAAATTCAAAATATGAAAAACCATAATACAACAAATTGTTAGTCAAGATGAATGCAGTTGTTTTCATTAATCATTAGAAGACAAAAAGTTACTTAGTGCATCAAAACTAAATGCCTTGACGGCTTACTGCTGTAAAAAAAAAAAAAAAAAAAGTTAAGAACTAAAACGAGTAAAACTAGAACTGAGATAAAAATAAATGAAAGCCAAATGGAAGTGTAAAAATAACAAATAATGTTATTACTTAAAAACTGTAATTCTATTTTTAAAAAGGTAACTCAAAATAGTATAAGTACTGTGATATCATATAAATAACACTAAAACGCCTCTGGTTCCTGTGCTTTTCTGTATTCTGGTAAAAAGGAAGAAAGTAACGAGGTGTAACTGCTTGTGTGAGCAGCAGGGCGCGCTACAGCTCTCTGAAACACCACCGTTTACCCAGAAACCCCCTCAGGATCACGTGATCCTCTGAGATGAGAACACTTTCCTTCAGTCTCAATCAAGGCTGTCTGTTTCTCAGAGAGGTTTTAAAGCGTCTTCCTTTACCGTTTCTGCCTTTAAAACTTAATGCAATCATCATTTGGTCTGTTCTGTGGTACGTTTCCATCTGGCCTAAACTCAGACCTCATCTGGCGTGAAATAAAATAGAAATATATTGATTAAAACAAAACGAAAAAAGAGTGAAGAAGAAGAATTTAATGTGATAGCTTCCGTGTTATTTAGAGCTATAATACATAATAATATTTTAAACTATTTGTGTTTTTATTTTTAATTTTGTTTAAGTTTTAGTAATTTTGTTTTATGCTTTTGTCATTTGTATTAGTGTTTTTTATATATATATTTCTATTTGTTTTAGTAATTTTAGTACTTCAACATTCAGTCAGCTTCATTATTTGTTAACTATTACAGTATAATTTAGGATTTTGAATTGATTTATTTTAAGTTTTATTATATTTATATAATCTTTCATTTATATGGATTACATTTTAGTAAATTTGTTATATGCTTATATATATTTCTAACTTCAACTTTAACATATATTTTTTCAGTTAGTGGCCAATGCAACATTTCTCATTTTCATTTAAGTTGAAGCTTTTCATCTATAGTAATGATAATATGATTAATTATATAATTGCATCTGAGATTGATGCATCTGACTGGGTTTTCGGACTTGCGATCCATATTTAATCTTTTTAAATTTTCACACAAAAATATAGCTTATGATTGGGATTGCCAGTATGCTAGATCTAGATTGCACCTACAGTATATTGTGTGCAATAAATAATGTAATTTTTGCCACTGAAGGTGAACATTTCACTCTCATACTAACAAGAATGGATCGTGAAAGTAATAAAAACGCTTTATTTGACTGAACAGAATCCAGAAACGTTTTATAATGATCTGTAAAATGAAACACACACTGAAGTCATGAATCAGCTTGGATTTGATCCAGATCTGGTGTTTTGAATGGACTCAGTCTGAGCCATAGATGATGATATACATGTTTCCATTAATGTTCATTCGGCCGCAGCTGGAATTCATTTGGAGTTTGCAGAAAATTTCCCCCAAATTATACAAACCTCCGGATCTCGCGTTGCAGTGTTTGTAATTCCGCGCCGCATGTTGTTCTGCGAATTACTGACATTTGTTTAAAGGATTTGTTTTGGATCTGGATAATATGGAATGACCTGCGCTGTTTGTTTTTTTGTAGCCCATCCAAGTAATTATGTGTAAATGAGATAATTAGCGAGCGAGCCGCGCGGGTCAGGAGGGATTCGAGAGTTTGTGTGAAAATAAACAAATCGCACATCTGTGAGAAAAGATGGAGAATAACCAGAGAAATGGGACAGACGGAGAGGAAAAGTGGTAAGAGTGTTTACAGTAAAGACCTACGACTAGAAAAAAGCGTTTAACTGAAACACACACATCAGACAGACCGAAAACATTAAATGAGGAGTCTCTTCAGTTAGAAGTCTGCATGAAATGTTTTAATGAGCGTGGGATTATTTTCTGTGCTTTGTGGCATTCAGGTGGGACGTGCCTAATTTATAAAAAAAAATAATAACTGTAAATAATCAAGGATGCATTAAATTGATCAAAAGTGACAGTGAAAACATATATAGTGTAACAAAAGATTTCTATTTCAAATAAATGTTCTTTAGAATTTTCGATTCATCAAAGAACCCTGAAAAAAAAAATCCATCACGATTTCCACAAAAAAAAAAAAAAAAAATGTTTTTCAACAAGTTTTCTTGGATCACGTGACACTGAAGACTGGAGTAATGATGCTGAAAATTCAGGAGCAATCAGTTGCATTAACAATGTTTTTGTTGTACTGTAGGGTAGTGGGTCATGTTAAAACTCAAGCCTGTCTGTGTGATCGCTGCCATATGCTTGAGTAAAGCGTGTCAGATCTCTAGCAAACTCTTTTTCCTCCAGCACGTCCTCTAATTTAGTTACTGGAGTTATTTAGGGTAAACATGCACTCGTATCCACAGCCACACACTGATGACACACTGAGGGCCATATTTTAACGATCTGAAACGCAAGTGTCAAAGCGCGAAGCGCAAGTAACTTTGTGGGCGGGTCTCGGCGCTGTTGCTATTTTCCCGGCGGGATAAATGGCTCTTGCGCCCGGCGCAAATCTAAAATGGGTTGGTCTGAAGTAGCTTCATTATTCATAGGTGTGGTTTGGGCGTAACGTGAAATAAACCAATCAGAGCGTCACCCAACATTCCCTTTAAAAGCAGGTGCGCAAGTTCCATTATGGATTGCTATTATTATGGCGTATTTACCAGGCGCACGCCAGGAGCGGTTCACAGCCGAGGAGACTGATGTTCTTGTAAGAGCAGTGAAAGACAGAGAAGTTGTGTTGTATGGGGATGGGAGAAACCCACCCAAAATAGCGTCGGTTAAACAGGCGTGGGAGGAAATAGCCACAATTGTTTCATCAATTTTTTTCCTGGTTCTTGACGGACAAACCAATTTGTCAGATGTCCTTATATACATATATGTCTTGCTACTATTGGGCAAACAGGTCTGATCCTTCATTACTACAATTAGCCTGAATAATTTGTAAGCTAGATTTATGCAGCATGCCTATTTTTTCACATCTTCGTGGCACACCATAATGATTTCCGTCATCTCATGTGTTCATATTTTTTTAGTGTAACAATTTATGATTTGCAAAAATAACTGTTGCATCTGTGTAGATTACATGAGCAAAGTGTATGCGCGTTGTGCACGCTATACATTATGGTCAAGCATGCGCCCTTAAAATAGCATAATGAACAACGCGCAGCGCGCCACTGACTTTAGACTAGGTTTTTTCTGGTCAGTGGCGCAATTGTTTAATGGAACAGCAAAATAGCACCAGGGATTGTATGCGCCGGAACACGCCTCCTTTTTTGCGCTGAACCGCCCAGGGAGCGCAAGTTCATTCACTAGTTTAGCGACGTGCTTCTGTGGAGGGAAAAGCGCGCTTTGCGTGGGTGCAAATTAGGAATGACACATGCGTCGGTGTACAAAGTCAATTGCGCTGGGTGCAAAATAGGGCCCTCACTGTGCATTAAAGGACAGTATGTGTTCAGATTTAAGTGTGTGTGTGTGTGTGTGTGTGTGTGAGAGAGAGCTTGTTTATGTGGTTAATGAGGACACAAATTTGTATAATGACATGGGTATGACACAGGTATTACAATGAGGAAGTGGTTTATGAGGAAATTTTTAGTGTCCCTGTAATTCAAAATGCTTATAAATCATACAGAATTAGTCATTTTGAAAATCCAAAAATGCACAAAGTTTCCTGTGAGGGTTAGGTTTAGGTGTAGGGTTGGGGTAGGGCAATAGAAAATACAGTTTGTACAGAATAAAACCCATTACGCCTATGGAGAGTCCCCATAAACCACATATACCAACATGTGTGTGTGTGTGTGTGTTTGGCCGCACACTTTCCACGTGTATTCTACAATATAAGGCTCCTGTTTATATAACAAATGGAGGCCATATTAAATATTATATGAGCTGTTCTAAATATGTTATATTAATTCTAAATGAAAGTATTTTATCTGCTATTTTTGTGATATTTGTTACTAAAATTTGGGATGTAGGTCCTGTTGTCTAGCAATAAATATCAAAGAAACATGCAATAACAGACTCTTTGTATGCATCACATTGTGACAGGTTCGTGAAATAATCAGATGCATGACACTGAGATTATACTGCCACAGTTATCTACCAAAATAATCTATATAACCATAAATTTACAATAGAACTTCAGTAATCAGACTGTAAAACCAAACTCATCAGACCATAACACCTAGTAATCTAACAATAAACATAACGAAACTACTTAACCAAGACTAGATAACCAAAATGATGACATAATATAACCACAACAATCAGACAACATTGCCAACACAACAATCAGACAATTAGATTGTGCAATATAATTAGACTATGCACAGTAACTGCAGTATTCAGACTAAATGACCATAAGTAACCACAATTATCAGACCATACCACCACAATAATCAGACTATATAGCCTCTATGATCAGACTATATAACCGTAAGTAGACTATATATAGTTACAGCAGTAATCAGACTATATAACCACAATAATTAGACTATATATAGCAACTGCAGTAATCAGATTATGTAACCACAATAATCAGACCATATAACCATAAATTTATTATAACCACAATAATCAGACTAACCATAAAAAATAGATTATATATAGTCACTTCAGTAATTAGACTATATAACCTCAATAATCAGACCATATAACCGTAAGTAGATAACCACAATAATCTGACTATTTAACCACAAAAAGTAGACTATATATACTAGTAACTTCAGTAATCAGACTATATAACCACAAAAAGTAGACTATATATACTAGTAACTTCAGTAATCAGACTATATAACCTCAATAATCAGACTATATAATCAAGATAAGTAGACTATATTTTGTAACTGCAGGAATCAGATTATATAAACACAATAATAAGACCACATAAAAGTAGATGATATAACCACAGTAATCAGACTTTAACCATAATAAGTAGACTATAAAATAATTGCAGTAATCAGACTATGTAACAATCACTATGATCTGACTACATAACCACAATAATCAGACTATATAACCATAAAAGTAGACTATATACTCTATAGTTACTTCAGCAATCAAGACTATATATGACGATAATACTTAGACTATATATAACAACTGCAGTAATCAGTTTATGTAACCACAATAATCAGACCATATAACTGTAAATTGATTATAGCCACATTAATCTGACTATTTAACCATGAAAGTAGACTATATATAGAAACCACAGTAATCAGACTATGTAACATCAATGATCAGACTATATAATCATAACTAGATTATATTTTGTTACTGCAGGAATCAGATTATATAACAAGAATAATAAGGCCACATAACTAGACTATATAACTACAGTAATCAGACTTTAACCATAATAAGTAGACTATATTACAGCTATGATTAGACTACATAAACATTTTTTTTTTATTTAAATTTCCCTTTATTTTTTTCATCTTGCAGTCGGCGTTTCAAAGCCAGGTCCTACACCTTCCTCCTCGTCCTCTTCCTCTAACCCTAAACCGCCCCGGCGCTCCATGCCGTCTCCTTACCGCCTGCCGACTCCTCTTCCTCAACTCCCCGTGCGGAAGGGCATCAGGGGACGGCGGCCAAAAAGCGAGACCCTCGCGCTGTTGAAAGCCCTGGCTGTGTCCACTGCAGCCCAGGAACTAGAAGATCAAGGAGAAGCCATGCCCCAAACCACGCCCATTTCCCAGCATCCCCTGCGTCCATACAAGAAGAGGGGACCTAAACCGGGCCACAAGGTAGCATTAAAGGACATTTGTGTGGATTTTTGAAGGGCTGTCACATTAGATAATGTTGTGGAGGGTGTCATTTGGTGAAATACTTTAGCAGATTGTGTTTTTGTTTCTCAGAGGAAACCCAGACTCCTCCAGAGTGCCATGTCTATAGCAACTAGCTCAGACTCCAGGGTCCCCATGACTCAGATGCCCAGCGAGGGTCTCTCTCCTTTGGGATCCCCCTCATCTGTGGTGTCTACTGGTAATAAAATGAGTTTCTTTACAAATATACCTGCTAGTGTGCAACAAAAGAGAGGCAAATCTGACTTCTTGAACACAGTATGAATACATAACCAGAAATTTCTGTGTATAACCAGGCTATGTAGCCACAGTGGTCAGCTTGTTTTAACAGAGGTATCTAAACACAATAATTTGTTTACGTAACCATAAGAAGACTGTAAAAGTTAAGTGATCAAAATCCACAATTATCAGACCATAGGACCTAATAATCAGACCACATAACCAAATAGAGACAATATACCTACAGTAAACAGACTGCTTAACCAAAATAATCACACAACATAGTCACAGTGACCAGATTATATTATCTGACTAAATAACCACAATAATCCGACTATATTGAATTCAGACTATAATCAATAATCAGACATATATATCTACATTCATCCGATTTTGGAAACAAATTTATCAGACCATACCTCCTTAATAATCAGACTATATAGCCACTATGATAATACTACATAAACATAATAATCAGACAATGGGACAACAATTATCAGACTGCATAACTATATCAGACTGCTATAATAAGTAGACTATATACAGATTCTATAGTCACTTTGATAAGACTATATAACCACACTAATCAGACATTGTAACTACAGTAATCAGACTATATAACCACCTTGATCAGATTGCACAACCATAAGTAGTTTATATACAACAATTGCAGTAATCAGACTATGTAACCACAATTATCAGACCATATGGCTTCTGTAATCAGATTATATAGCCACTTTGATAAGATTATATAACCACAATAATCAAACATTGTAACTACAGAAATCAGACTATATAACCACTTTGATCAGACTACATAACCACAATAATCAGACAATATGACCACAATTATCAGACTGCATAACCATATTAAGTAGACTATATACAGTAACTGCAGTAATCAGGCTATATAGTCACTAATAAGAGTAGATAACCATAATGATCAGACAGTATGACTACAATAATCAGACTATATAACCACCTTGATCAGATTGCATAGCCATAAGTAGGTTATATACAGTAATTGCAGTAATCAGACTATGTAACCAAAATTATCAGACCATATGGCCTCTGTAATCAGATTATATAGCCACTTTGATAAGACTACATAACTACAGTAATCAGACAATATGACCACAATTATCAGACTGCATGACCATAATAAGTAGACTATATACAGATTCTATAGTCACTTTGGTAAGACTATATAACCACACTAATCAGACATTGTAACTACAGTAATCAGACTATATAACCACTTTGATCAGACTACATAACTACAGTAATCAGACAATATGACCACAATTATCAGACTGCATAACCATAATAAGTAGACTATATACAGTAACTGCAGTAATCAGGCTATATAGCCACTAATAAGAGTAGATAACCATAATGATCAGACAGCATGACTACAGTAACAGACTATATAACCACCTTGATCAGACTACATAACCATAATAATCAGACATTATAGCTGCAGTAATCAGACTATAAAACCACAATTATCAGACCACATAAACATTAAAGTAGACTAAACACAATATATATAAAATATATAACCAAAATAATCAGTTTTAATTGGATTTGGTCATAATTTTTCTGTACAGTAATGTTTACACACGCCTGTCCTCTCCGTTTCCATTAGTGTGCGTATATGTGAACAAACATGGGAACTGTGGCCCACATCTGGACCGTAAACAGGTTCAGAGACTGCCGGATCACTTCGGGCCGGAGGCGGTGAATCTGGTTCTGCAGCAGACGGTTCAGGCCTGTCTGGACTGTGCGTACCAGCCCAAAGTGCTTCTGGGGTGCCTGCAGAGCCAAGGCGGCGGAGGAGAGGTGGTCAGAGGTACTGATGAGTGCTTAACAACAAATCTGATTCAGTCTGATTTTAAACACTCACAATAATGAAGTGCTGGTTTGTCTCTCTAGTCCGAACAGATGGTGGGAAGCGGCTGGTGAAGCTGCCGTCAGCGTCGAGCGCCGGGTTTGTGTTGCGCTTCTTGGAGCGAGTGTGTCGACACCTTCAGTGTGATAATCTGTTCAGCAGTCAACCGTTCAGTCCACACAACACCTACGACCGCGCTAAATCAGGTACATTTACAGGCTCAGACTGGCCACAAGAGTGTCTGGTATTCTGATGCTGTGAATTGAAGTTGCTTAAGTTGTTAGGCCAAATGTTAACTAAAGTATTGTTGACTAAAACTATTAAAAATCATTTTTGTTTGAAGAGGAAAGTAAATATTAAATAAAATACAAGGTAAAAAATGAACCAAAATAAATGTATATCAATACAAGACGTTTCAAAATATTAATAAAATAAAATAAAATTTATGAAATAAAATTTATGAAATAAGACACTCTACATTTTAATTACAATTAAACAAATAAAGAAATCTAAATATTTATACATCCTAAAATAGTATATAAAAAAATCGATTAATTAACTAAAACTTAAATAAATTATGAAAATAAGCTAATTTAGAATATTCATAAATACATAATGGTATATAAATAGTACTAAAACTAAATAAAATGACAAACGCAAAATTATTAAAAAAAAAACGGAAAACTACCAAAACCAAATTTAAATGAAACTGAAAGTAAAAACTAATATAGAATATTAATAAATAATATAATTGTTTCAAAAGAATACAAAAAATGTCAAAACATTAACATTTTAACAAAGAAAATACTAATGAAAAATTAAAATATTAAATATAAAATTATTATAAGCTCATTAAAAATATTTATTCTAATTAAGAATAAATAATATAATACTATATTAATAATACAAAAATATGGAAAATGACAAAGCACATAAAAAAATTAAATCTGATAAGATAAAAATAAAAGCCAATTTAAAATAGTAATAAATGAATTAGTATATATTGTAAATAAAACTAAGAACTAATAAAATGACAAAAGCAACGCCAAACTGTAAAAATATTAATACAGTACTATTATAATACTATTAAACTGGTGTGTAGATAATACTAAAATAACACTGATGACAAACGTCTAAACTCTTTTGTGTCATTCTTACAGATTTGAGAGTAAATGACTGATGATTATGTTATTTTTGATGTGATATGTTTTGTGTAGTTAAAGAGGAGATGTTGTCAGACGGTCCGTCTCTGAGCAGAGGTGTGAAGCGGATCTCCAGAGACTCTCCGCCGTACTGCGCTCCTCTCTCCCCGAAGCTCCTGCACACAGACACACACCCGTCAGAAGGTACAGCAAACACAGACACACACACACACACCCGTCAGAAGGTACAGCAAACACAGACACACACACACACCCGTCAGAAGGTACATCAAACACAGACACACACACACACACACCCGTCAGAAGGTACAGCAAACACAGACACACACACACACACACACACACCCGTCAGAAGGTACAGCAAACACAGACACACAGACACACACACACACACACACACACACACACCCGTCAGATGGTACAGCAAACACATAGACTACCGAATATAAAGAAGGACCAGAATTTCTGTTGAATTATGAAGAGTGTGTGTGTGTGTGTGTGTGTGTGTGTGTGTGTGTGTGTAGCGGAGACTCTTCCTCCAGAGCAGAATGGATTACTGAAGGAGCAGCGCTTCATGGACTCCGCCTCTAATTCCATGACGCCCCGCCCACAGACCTTGAGAAGCACCTCAGAGTACCAATCACCACCCAGCAGCCCGTATTACCACGGCAACGGCCCGCCTCTACGCAGACAGGCCTCCAACCCCGTCACACAGACACACAGACGAGTGGAGGGTGAGACGTCACTGAGATGATATCTAATATAATTATTAGATATTTATTTCAAGTTGTAGTTTTTTTTTTTGCTTTTTAGATGTCAGTATTTTTAATTTATATTTTCAGTATAGTAAATGAACTATGAAAATGAGAAATAAAGCTGAAATAAAATTTCAAAAAAGCTTTTTATGGGTTTTAGTTTCAGTTAGTAATAATAAACCTGTTGCAGACCCATATAATCACAAATCAGCTGTCATTAGAACCGAGAGTTTGAATTGTTTTATTAGTTAAATGTTGTAAATGTTTTCATTATAAATAAAAAATAAATGATTTAAAAAAAAAAAATCTATAAATATATTAAATAAAAAAAAATAATTAAGAAACAATAAAAAAATAAAGATAAAGATTAAATATGTCATGTAAGTGGTAAATTATTGAAATATTGACTTAAAATCTCTTAAAATCAAGAAATTATTTCAGTATTACATGTATTAGTATATATTTATGTGCATGCTAATGTTTTCTTTGTGGCAAATACTGCTCAGATTTTTTTTTGTAAATTTAATATAATATTAAATGAGTATAGACTTTATTCACTTTAATATTTTTGGAGATAGATATATTTTAGTATTATATATGTACATGTATATATATATATATATATATATATATATATATATATATATATATATATATATATATATATATATATATATATATATATATATATGATGTACACATACATTTAGCAAAAAAAAATATTTATACCATTTATATTTATTTGCATGCCGTTTTGAATGTCTATTGTTGTAAAATAAATCATTTGTAAAGCATTTCATTCACTGCATCATAAAAAATAGATATTTTTTCACGTGGTTATTTAATATATGAACCATTTTAGTATCAAAATGTTGACAGAAATAACCATATTAAAATATATATTCTATTTCAGAAGAGCACGTCTTGTTTTTTTCATGTTACGTCACCTTTAAGACCTTCTTCACATCTCCGTAACATTTCAGAAACGTCTCAGAAAACCTGACAGAAGCATCAAAGAAGAAAACACATTACATAATCACGTTAGCATCTCTCTTTCTCTCTCTCTCAGCCGCCAGCTCCACCACGGGTCCTGAGACACCGGCCGACCTTCCCAGAATCCCCGGCAGGAGCCCGTCTTCCTGGTCCATAGAGGAAGTGATGCAGTTTGTGCGGGACGCAGACCCAACAGCGCTGGCTCCACACGCAGAGCTCTTCAGAAAACACGTCAGTGGCCTTCACACCAGTTAACTCCTTTCTTTCTTAACATACTATAATTTGGGACATACTAATTCTATTTTTTAACACTATTTGTGACCCTGGAGCACAAAACCAATCATATGGGTCAATTCTTTTGAGAATGAGATGTATGCATCATCTGACAGATGAATAAATCATCCCTCCATTGATGTCTGGTTTATTAGGAGGACAATATTTGTCTGAGATGCAACTATTTGAAAATCTGGAATCTGGAATTTTGAAAAAAATCAAAATATTGAAAAAAAATAATCTTTAAAGTTGTCCAAATGAACTCTTAGCAATGCATATTACTAATCAAGAATTATGTTTTTATGTATTTCCTGTAGGAAATGTACTAAATATCAATATCCTAATTATTTTTGGATATTATCCCAAATTTATCATTTTTATTTATACAATGTATTATTGTCTATAGCTACAAATATACCCCAGAAACTTATTTTTTCTTTTAGTATGTATGTGAATAGTATTTTTAGATAGTATGTGAATTGGGACGCAGCACCCGTCTCATGAATAACTGAAAATTCCGTGTTCGGCGTGGAAAGAGTTAACTGTGTTAAAACTCCGTCTGCAGGAGATCGACGGGAAAGCTCTGATGTTACTGAGGAGCGACATGGTGATGAAGTACATGGGTCTGAAGCTGGGACCGGCGCTCAAACTCTGCCACCACATCGAGAGACTCAAGCAGAGCAAGCAGTGAAGCAGCACACGGACAGAACACACTGATGGGAAACATTAACACACACACCTGCAGCCAGAGCACACTGTGAGGAACTGAACATTAGTGCCGTTCTCTGGGAAAGACCGGTGCGTTGGGGATGCCATCTCGTCTCCCCAAAGACTCAGACGCTTCACGGGCCGATCAGCTCACCGATAGTGCTGGTGTTTGAGTCTGGCGTTGGCTATTTATCGCTCTACCTCCCTGTGACGTCATACAGCTGTTTCTGGAATCACTTACAGCCACATGAAAACGTTTCATTTGTGTATTTTAGTTCAAACAAAACACGTCATGTTTCGTAACCCTAAAGGAAAAGTTCGGCCAGTCGTCATTATTTACAGTCCAAACCCGTGCTACTTTGTTTTTTTCCGTCGAACACAAAAAGAGACGTTTTGTAGAATGTTCACGCTGCTCGTTTTCATGCAGTTCTGCTACATGGGCGGAATCATTTTTGACCAGAAAGACGCTTTAAACTTTTTCTTTTCGTTTGGTTGGAGATTTAAGTTTGTTCAGAGGTAAAAAAATTACTTTAATGTATGGAAGATTACGTCAAAATAATATTAATAGCATAGTTTGGAACAAATAGATTTAAGTAAATCGCATCAGAACGATAAAAAAAAATGTAGGCCTAAAAATTACATTTATGTTTTTGAATTGTACATCGAATTTCCATCGTTCTGGATTACACAGTTTTAATTTTAATATAATAATAAACTTAATGCAATTTATATTTGTCAAGTCATGCATGAATTAAAAAAACGGGACAGATTTTTGCCGTCAAAATCATGCCATGGTTATATTTGAATATTTGAATATTTTCAAAATCCATTTAGACTCAGCATAAACTGATAATTGTGAAAACAGTTACATTTATTCAGTTTAAAAGTATAAACAAGGTTAAATGTGACGAGTGGAACAAGCAATATACTTGATCAAAATTATATATATATATATATATATATATATATGTGTGTGTGTGTGACCCTGGAGCACAAAACATTTTTCCAATTTTTTTCTGGAATTTGACGGTGCAAAAAAATCTAAATATTGAGAAAATCATCTTTAAAGTTGTCAAAAGAAGTTCTTAGCAATGCATATTACCAATCAAAAATTAAGTTTTGATATATTTACAGTAGGAAATATACAAAATATCTTCATGGAACATGATCTTTACTTAATACACTAATGATTTTTGGTATAAAAGAAAAATCTATGATTTTGACCCATACAATGTTTTTTTGGCTATTGCTATAAATATACCCCAGCGACTTAAGACTGTGCTCCAGGGTCACATTAGTTATTAATTAGTGCTATTAAATCAATCTGACCCATTTTATTTATGTACTGTATGACTGACACATATGCATCACATTGTTTATTAATGTTAAAACTGTGAAATCTAATCTTTTACATGCAATTTAAATACATAAATCTTTCATGTAGGCCTTTTTAGTCATGAAATACTGTGAGAGAAACGCGCTTCTGCTTTTAAAAAACCTCAATATCAAAAGTTTTATCATGTCGTGTATCTACTCTAGTTTTCAGTACACTGTGTTTTTCCTATATCGCTATGTATTTTCTCTTTCGACTCGGAGTTTAGTCTGGAGTGTGTATGTCCCAGAGCGTTGTTTTGAGGAGATAATGCTTTCGAGATAACGCTGTTTGAGTTGGCCTCGGGTTTGTTACAGAAACTCGTCGAGCTCTTATCTGGGGAATGTTTGAATTGACTTGTGTTACGAAGTCACTGAACAGTATTCAAGAGACCGAAACGCAGCATTCGATGAGGAAATGAACGAGAGAATGGGAAAGTCGTCAAAACTGGTTCATTTCAACGAAGCGTCGCTGTAGACGGTTCATTAGAAATATCACTAAAGTAGTAGGAATGTGACGTGAGTAACTCCGGCTTTATCTCGAAGTTTCTGTTGATATTTGATCATTTTCATTGATAGATCAGACGTCAGTGGCGTATTATGTATGGGTTTAACCATAAAACTCAGCAACAGGAATGTACAATTTTGTAGAGAAGAAATATTTTAAGCTAAACACGTTGTGTATGGAGGTGGGAATACGTTACGTTACGTCACGAGGGGCTGTTTATCTCGGATTCGTTGTTTAATATACCTTGTACTGCCTTCCAGCGCTTTTTAACGGGAGGATACGTCCATTTTAAATAGCTATGTTCAAATTGCCTTGCTTTACTTTGAGACTTCTCAGGTTTTTTCCCCATCTTTTGTAGCGTAGCATTTCAAGTTAGACGTGAATGTGATCGTTTAGACTCCTTTTTGTAAAAAAAATAATAAACAAAACAAAAACATCACATGTATTCGTAATGTTGTGCCATATAGATTCATCGATGATTGAATATCAACACCTGTTATGAAAAAAAACACCCACACGTGCTTCGATCTTGATACCAGAGACGTTTTTAATCATGAACTTTTTAAAGCTAATGCAATTCGTCACGTACACATTTTCAACGATACAAATAATAAATAAATAATTTAAAACATCACCAGACTCGGTTTCATTCTTTTACCCATTCAGTGGTTCACAAAAGCTCTTGATGTTAAAAAAAACTCATACTTAAATACTTACAATTTCAGGGTCGTCTCAACACAAATTAATTCATATCATAGAAACGGTTATTGTTTATTCATTAAACTAGGTGTTCATGCTAACTGTTTATTGTGAAAATCTGAGAAAAGTGAGAATATACTGCATGCTAATATCACATGCTGGAAAATGATTTACAACTGCCAAATTTTGACGAAGTCTTACATTCTTAAATTAAGATGCATTGAATTTGTGTTTTGAAAAAGTTATCCAAATTTAGTGAGACTTTGCTTATACCAAAAACCAAAGAGTTAAGAAAAATAAGCCTATTTAAAAGAACACGATTATTTCTCTTGCTCCATTGGCAGATCACTTGTTTTAAACAAAGTCATTAAATCTTGATTTAAGAAGGTTTAGATACTTGTACAGGAAAACTAGACAAAAACTAAGGACTAACACACTTTAGTGCTGACATAAAAATAAAAAAAGAAAGAAAACAAGTAAATTTGCACAGCAGTTCATCAGATGTATTTGGTGTGAACTCTAAAACCCAATACTTGAATCAACTCTGAAAATGGAAGAAATCTGTCAAGCTGATCGTTTGGGAAAGTTCTACATGAAAACCTTTCCTGGCTCAATGTGAACTATAAAAGACGCCTTCCTGGTTTTCCTTCTGAAAGAATTCCTATAAGCAAACACGCAAACACGAGACGGCACATTTCATACTGACATGTCAAATAAATCCTGCCTTGCTTTCATCTATCTTTCTGTGCACACCACTGATGGTGTCTTGAAGTTCATTTTGATTCTGCTGAACGTGGAATGAAGTCTCTTCTGAGCCACTGCATCATAATAGTACTGACTTAGTAAAAACAATAAATTATTTTACACAGATTCTTCACGTGTGACCAAATGAGAGTGTTGGTTTGACTGTGGAGAGGATCTTACAGTTGGGGTGAACTTGCATGAAGTATGAAATATAACACCTTAAATAGAATTAAATCGTATTTACAGAGTTTACTCCTGTTGTTATTAAGGATATTTTGGGTAAAGTCACAAAAATGGCCAAGAACATGCACCCAAATATTAAAAGATCTAAAATAAATTATATTTATTTAAGATTTTTTTTTATTATTATTAATTTTAAGAAAATGAATATAATTCAGTCCGATCTGAATTTTTTTGCATGCATATAATTTATCATAAACACCATTTTCCATCCAAATTCTTGTTATTATAAATGCACAAAAAAGGATCAATTAAAATTGTAAAGGATTTATACATTTTGGCAGTATTTTAACTTTAATGCTGCTTTAAATAAAAAAAAAAAAAGTATTAGTCATTTTGTGATCAACTAAACACAGTAACTGATATTGAGAAATGTAATATATATATATACACATACATATAATTTCTTATTATGATGGAAAATGGTTTTATGATAACTATCGTAATGAAAAAAAGCCAAAAAAGGTCCTCCAAAATAGGTTTAGAAAAGAGTTTCTATTAATCTACTTAAAGCAAAATCTAATTTCTTTTAGATCTTTTAATTTTTGGATGCAATATGACTTGTTGGCATGTTCTTGACCATTTTGTGAACTTTACACAAAATATCCATTTGAACAACAGGAGTAAACTCAGTAAATCAAGTGGCACTTATATATATAACCATCTAGACACACAATAATGAGAGAGAAATGTGTTTAGTAGTCATGAAAAATCACAATTTTTATCTTAAATAAAATGGGTTTTATATACTGTATGCACTTATGGGGCTAGTTTGTCTGATTCAGTGTTGAGTTTGTGATGTGGAGTCTTGTCAGCTGTAGCACAGTTTTAATAAGATGATTACTAAACTGGGATGATCAAGAGGTTAATGAGAGGGTGGAAACCTGTGGTTCAATATACGCCCTCATGCTATCAATCTAACCACCAGCCACATGAAAGCAACAAAAACACTGATTCTGTGCCATAAAGCAGCATTCATAATCCACAATAAAATTATTTTTGAATGCTTTAAAGTAAAAAATTTTTTAAAAAGAGTGGCACTTAATTTTATCCATGAGAAATGTATTTGAAAATCATGAAAAGCAGGGGAATTAGGCTAGACCTAAAGGGACGTTTGCAATGGGTTGTAACAATCACTATCACACACTTTTGAAGAGGTGTTTTGACTGGGACTGAAGGTCAAGTTCACCCTCGAGCATCTCCACATATTCAAATGGTAACACTTCTAATTATATCATTATTGCTATGACCTTTTATCCTGTAATGTTACTTGGCATTAAATATTCTGCATTATCTTTTAGCAACAGTAGCTTTAACATTGACTAAATAGCCTTAATATTAGCCAATTGCTTGTGCAACTTTGCTGACATCACCCAAGTTCTTCATTTTCATCAAAGATAAAAAAAAACAAGGATTATCGTACACCGATGAATTTTGCACAACGTGACAAGTAACATGTATAAAGAAAACCAGGCTTACCCGAGAAAGAACTGATCTTAAGCAGTGAAGAGTTGCTTGCTGAGGGATAGAGAGCTTGCTGAGGGATAGATGTATAAATTTGTACTCTTCACATCCATTGTCGGTAAATTAGCCATCTAAAACACTGAAGGTATATTAGGATCATTATAATCTGTACACTGTTGCAAGTGAAACTCTACTTGTGTGTTCACACAGCTGGCTGACTATAACCTAAAAAAATTACTTTGAGTTGAACGCACGGTCATAAAAACAGCATTAATAAGCCATTTCACTCAGATTTGCTGTCGTTAGGGACAAACCCCCAATGATTATTTAGTTTTAATTTGGTTTGGGGCGGGGGGAAGGGAGGCTTTTTACCCCCCAAAGGGATGCTGATGAAAACTACGCTTTGTTGCTACTGACAACCATTTCCTCCAATCATCAGATTTAATGAAACCGAGATCTGGGCTTTGCCAAGTCATTATCAGGCTGCAATGCTAACTGCTTACCCCTCGTGTT
The DNA here is from genome assembly GCF_003368295.1 of Carassius auratus. Lineage (NCBI taxonomy): Eukaryota > Metazoa > Chordata > Actinopteri > Cypriniformes > Cyprinidae > Carassius > Carassius auratus. The sequence continues at coordinate 9,363,520 of NC_039265.1, read as the reverse complement.
CTTCAAAGAGGATGCTCCGCTCCAGTGCCCCACTGATTAATACAGTGATTAGGGAAGCAAAAGTTCACGGTTCCCTTCTACAGTTCATTAGGACCAAAAATGGGAAACGTCTTGCACTCCAAGTGTAAACAGCGAGAGGAGAGCAAGAATTCAGCATATTAGCCAGACGAGAATTTGTCAGTGCTACACGTCGCGTTTCTCACTGACAGCTGGCCAGGTTTCAAATCAGATCTCATGCATATTAATGACAATGCAGATCACGCGTGATGAATCATTCATGAGGATGTGTGACCGAAATCAAAATGCATAGGAAGGGAGTCGAGTCTGGCGTTAATGCTAAAACAATCTCAGTAGTAGTGCAGTTTAGGCAGTTCAGATTGGTTCTTTTATACTTGGAGCATTTTCCTGTCGACTTCGTCTGATTGCTTTATAATGAATGGATCAAATGCCAACCGTAAGACCAGAAGCGGCCAGCATCAGTCTAAATCATTTGAACAGCTTGGAGAACAAGCTTTAGGCTTTATTTCTGCCAGGAATGCATTTATCATCATCATACCCAGGCTTAATTTCTCAGACCGGCTTTTTTCAAAGTAGTTATTTACCTAGCTACACCTCAGTCGCCATTTCATTGCTCATGTTTTCCCTTCTCACTCTGAAAGCAAGAGAGCATGTGTTATTTTCTGGGCAGAAATGCAGCCAGTCGCTGCTTCTTTATGGGCAGGATATGAATCTCCTGGGAGCTTACTTTCTTCAGTTTGATTCCTCTGTTTTTAGAGATCTTTTTGAGTGGGTCACTGGATTCTCCTCGCTGATCCCCTGGGACCCGGGGAAGTGCGGCAAAGCCCCCTTGACTGGCATCACGTTTGATGGAAAAGTTCTTTGTAGAAACGCCTGATAATCCTTTTAGCTTGCTGCAGAAGATGGCGGGCATGGCGTCTTTGACCGACACAATGACTTTGGCTGTCTGCGATGTGCTGACGATCTCGATATTTCCACTTCCGGTGAGCGCAGAGTCATGTACCGCCCCTGCCACTGTCCGACTGTGACCGCTATCTACCACCCACTTGTGCTGTCTGCTGAACTCTAGAGATGCTAAACCACTTAGCAGCTTGGTGTCTAGCTTCGGCGTGCAGTCTACTGGCCGGAGAACCCCAAGAGCCAAAGCCCCTCTGCTAACATCGTCCCCCAGGTGGCACACCCTCTCCCGCTCCGGGGCCAACGGACCATATGTGCTACAAGTCTGGATGCATGTCTTTCTTTTACTAGGTATAGACAAATCAAGGACATTGTCTTGCTGAAACGGCTGGATCCCTTGTGGCACATCAATATACATTGAAGGTTGAGGTGTCCTTATGGATAAATCTAGCACTTCTCCATCTGTCACTACAGGGGACGAGCAAGAGTGAAGAGACTGTTGGACTACTGCCATTTCCTTGCTGGTAAATGAAAAATGAGGGGAGATGTCACTAGGTGAAGTTTGGGTGCTTTTGCTATAAGTACAAGCCGGTTTAGGGACATCTACCTCTGCCTTGGAGTCCTTGCAAGCGGGAGACCGGGACTGGGATTGGCATTGGGATTGGAAGAGGCACTGGAAGTGGGATTACAACAGGATAGGGGACGAGCAAGGTGGCTGGAGGCACCAGAGGGGCTAATGGAGAGCTGTAGGGCTGCGAGAGAGGTGGAGGAGGAAGGAACGCAGAGCCAAGGTCAATTTGCGGGGAAGACGCTGGGTGGAAAGTAGGAGGAGAGTTGCCCTGGCCAGGGAAGAGGTCCTGCAAGATGGCTGCAAAGTTAGGGTTCTGAAGAAGAGTCAGTAGACTAGTATCCAACACTGGACTTGTGCCTTTCTGGTCCAGGACTGGAGGTGCTCCGAGAGCAAGAGATGGGTTTTGGCACAGGATGCTGTTCTGCAGTGGCATGGCAGGACAAGTTGCCGTTTGTTGAAGCAATTGATGATTCAAATGTTGGAGGACTTGTTGTTCCAAGACCAGAGGTAGGGACACAGGACCCTGACTAGTCATCAGGTACGAAGTGGCCCCTGATTGTCCGACTTGAGGTCCAGCTGGTCCAGCAAGGATTGGCAATACCACTGGACTCTCCCCCAAGCAGATTGGCTGGAGCACAGTTGTAGCAACCTTCAGGGCAACACCGTTGGGAGACTCAGCAGCCGGGGTCACCACTGGGGTGGCTTGTATCGTTAGCAGGGGGGACATGGATCGCTTTGTTATGCTTGGTGTGCTGACACTCCATGTCTCTGGTGAAATAATTGGAGTGGTCTCCCCCTCTAGTTTCCCAACTGCATCAGTGGCGGCGGATCCACCATTGCAGACCTCTTCCTGAGGTTTGCCATGTCTACGGCTACAGAATCTTTGTACGGCTCTTCCATCGTGCCTTGATTATGTAAATCTCTTTCAGGTGCTGCAAGTAGAAGATCTCATGGCTTTCTTCAGCACAAACCCTAGAATCAAATGGGAGAAGAGGATTAGTAGTTGGCAACAACGGTGTCGATTTAAACCACAAAACTCAACATAGGAATTGTTGGTAAACTTTCATAATCTGTTAAAACCTTACCTGTCCTCTATAACCTAATACCCAAAGCTAACAAGGGACCAAAGAGGCATTGTTTCCTTTCCAGCTAAAAGTTCAACCATCTGTTTTCGTCCACCAAGAGCTGTAAGCTTTCAGAATGACGTCATGACAAGAGAGTGGAATCGCAGACACAAACACAGAGTTATGGGAGACACCAGAAGAGAGTTTACAAAGACTGGGAGCGTTTCGCACAGACAGACTGCTTTGCTGTCTTGGGAGGGGAGCAAAGAGAGCACGGGGGAGGATTCTATGAAATTACATTGCAGAGTGCCTGGGTTTATTTGTTTATGAGCCAGCGTTAGTGTGGAGTTTATTACACAAAATGCTGCCAAGACTATGAAGTGAACCTCCCTCTGGCAAAAACACAGAGAGTGAAAGAACGCCAGGGAGACAGAAAGGAGGAAAAAGAGAGTACCTTGAAGAAAAGAGAAATGGGATGAAATAAAAAGACAGGCAAGATGAGAAAAGCCAAAAACGTGAGTGGAAAAAAAGATCAGGGGATGCAGGAATGGGTGCAACCTTTCAAAGAAACAGCTTTCTAAGTAGCAAAGTTTCAGTCTGCGTTAAGTACCCATTAAACATTGCAACGTTTTTTGCTGAAAGGATTACCCGAACACGTGCACCAACCACAAACAATACTAAAACCGACTTTTGCATTTCTGTTTTTACTATTAAAAACATTATCAACAATTTTATCAGCAAAATTTCCAAAAGCATAACAGCAGAAAAGTATAAATTTTCTTTGCAGTAAATCATACTAAAAACTAAATGTAATGCTGACACAGGGTTGGAGGGCAGGCTCATGCTAGCACAGTGAGAACTGCCTTATCTGGGTTTTTTCAGGCATGGGGCAAAACAAAAGAAAGCTGCCAACTGATTTAGGACTGATTTAGGGTGAATTTCAGAACCACTTCTAAAGCACTGAATTCCCATTCCCGTACTGAAGGGAGAACAGTGGAAAAAGTCAGATAAGGAAGTGACGGCATTGACATATCTGCTCCTCTCTGATTAATCAGTGACAGTGTTTCTCACCGACCCTAAATCAACCCTTAATTGATGAGTGCTGCGGTTTATAAACACTGTTCCAAGATCAGACTTCTCCAAGCAGTTACATGTGACTTTTAAACTGCCTTGCAGCTTTGTTTTGTTTGGTCTCAAATTATATTGTGAAGCTTATTCCAAGCAGGTAAATAAACAGTGTGAACCTGTGAACATTTACATGCAAAATTAACTCTCTGCTCTTCTGCTTTATCACCTTTAGTGTCCTTGCTCCAGCCCTGTATTGAGTAACATCACATGTGTGAGGTGCATTTTCCCCCATCAGTCTTTGGACAAACATGTCTTTAATTTAAAATTAGTCTTAGTCTCTGCATTCTCTATGCCAAAGACGCTGAGTGATGTAACTTGGCTCGAAACAACACGTTTGTTGAAGTCTTTGGAAAACAAACACATGCTTCAAATGCTACCCAATTACAATCTATGAGAGGAACAGCCAAAAACGTGGAAATAAATCCTGAGCGGGGATAAAAGTCGATAAATTACAATCTAGCATTGGAAAGCCAACAAGGTGGGTCGCCAAACCCTCTGTATGATTTGTTTCTGAGATACTGCATTCCAGATGGGCTTTGTGTGGGCTGACGGATTCCTGCAGTGTGAGACAGTTAATGCAAACAGCATTACAGAAGCATGAGCGTGTGTGTTCACAGCAGCAGGTGAGATCGGTTAGATCTCAACACTAAATCAGAGCTAAAAACACACCATCTGCTGTTGCTGCATCTTAAAGGATATGCAACAATAAAATGTAGAAACAAATTCTCATGTGACTGATTCCCTTTTCCCAGTCATTAGAGCTAAACTATGTTGTTGTGATGCTATGAAAAGGTGATAATCAAGAAATATCTAGGACAAATTATTCTGAATAAAGAATTTGACCTTATACACATTAATGCCTAACATATAACTTCTTGGTGGAGGGTTCCTGGAAATAACATACCGAGTAAGAATATTTTAGAATATGACTAACTTTATCTGTCACTACAAAGGCATGTGGCTGGCAACAAATATGCAGAAACATAAAGACAGAAGCAGATGTGAAACTTCTGATTGCAATGATATTGTTTACTGGAAGTGTTTCATACAGACAAAATGAAGTGAATTTTGAGCTTTGATGCCGGTAAGAGCTGGAATGTAATGATTAACACAGTCTAGACGGGAAGCATCAAATGCTCACTAACATGGACAAATCTGCTACGAGCTTGAGGTTAGACTTCAGCAATACTGAAATAAAACAAACATCCTACTTGGACATTCGCTGGTAAAAAACTCCCATTAAAAGAGTTATTTCAGTAAAGCAAAATAATATTACAGCAACAGCAGTACAGTTACACAGATTCCATTATAAAAAATAAAAATAAAAATCTGAAAAATCCCATTTTCTATACAGGAGAATTGATCTTGATCTTATAAACAGATCTTGAGCTTCTTGATCATACACACATTTACATGGCATTAGCCCACATTATTTTAGCTTATTTAAATAAATAAAAAGTTTAAAAGCAGAAAAATAACATTACACTTGATTTGAAAGACAACCTGGTTATGATGCATTGGTGCTGTGAAAAAGTTATTGCCCCCTTCAGGTTTTTTTTCCCTCTTATTTGTCGCATTTTATAGAGATCAAACTAATTTTAATATAACACAAAGATAACCTGAGTAAATACACAATGCAGTTTTGAAATAATGATTTAATTGCTTAAAAAAGGAAAAAAGCTGTCCTATCTGCCCATGAAAAAGTAATTGCCCCCTAAATCTGATAATTGGTTGTGGCACCCTTAGCAGAAACAACTGCAATCAGGCGTTTGCAATAACTGCCAATGAGTCTTTCAAATCGCTGTGAAGAAATTTTGGCCCACTCTTCTTTGCCGAATTGTTTTAATTCAGCCGCCTTGCAAGGTTTTCGAGCATGAATGGAAGGTTTAAGGTCCTGCCACAGCATCTCAGTCAGATTTAAGTCTGGACTTTGACTTGGCCACTCCAAAACCATCATTTTGGTTTTCTTGAGCCATTCAGAAGTGGACTTGCTGGTGTGTTTGGGATCATTTTCCTGCTGCATAACCCAAGTGTGCTTGAGCTTGGGGTCACAAATTGATGGCTGGACATTCTCCTTCAGGATTTTCTGATAGAGAGCAGAATTCATGGCTCCATCAATTGTGGAAAGTCTTCCAGGTCCTGAAGCTGAATATTTGCCCAAAAGTCTTTGGGATAATCAATATGTTTTTGTCACATGTGAGATGAAGCTTTGTGTTCTTTTTGGTCTTCTATGGCCTTCGCTCTAGAACTCTCCCAGGATGCCATTTTTGCCCAGTCTCTTTCTTATTGTTGAATCATGAACACTGATCTGAATTGAGGCGAGGCCTGCAGTTCTTTAGATGTTGTTCTGGGTTCTTTTATGACCTCCTGGACCAGTTGTTGTTGTGCTCTTGAAATAATTTGGGTAGACCAGACACTCCTGGGGAGGTACACCACTGTTACAAGTTTTCTCCATTTGTGTATAATGGCTCTGACCATGATTCGCTGGATGATTTGCCTCAGAGATGGCTTTATAACGCTCTCCAGACTGATACATCTCTACTATTTTGTTTCTCATCTGTTCTTGAATTCCTTTAGCTTTGAATTTGCTCTTTAAGCGTGCTTCACTCGGTCAGACAGGTTCTGATTAAGTGATTTCTTGATTCAACAGGTCTGGCAGTAATCAAGTCTGGGTGTGACTAGTGAAATTAACTTATCTTTCTAAAATAATGTGGTTAATCACAGTTCTTCCATGATTTAACAGGAGGGGGCAATTAATTTTTCAGGTAGGGCCAGGTATGTTTGGACAACAGCTTTTTTCCCCTTAATAAATGACTTCATAAGAGCAATGTAACCGGTGCTTTGGTTTGCTGCTGACAAACAGAGTTAGCTCTGTTACTAATTACAGACTACATAATGAAAACTGTAGTTAGTAACGTGGATTACGTCTAGATCACTTTACTAAACTCACCATATATGTACCACATTGATATGTATTATATGAAGAAACATTAATAAACACGAGTCTTTCAGGTTTAAGAAATACTTTTGCCCAGACTTCCAGAATCAACGATTACTGAAGCTCAGCGGATATGATGACATGGTGTTACTCAGACATAAATCACCAGTGTTTTACCAATTATGAATGATTTACTGCCATTGTGTGAATATGTAGTCATGTAATCCCAAAAAAAGTAACTGTAATCTGGTTATTAAAATGTAATGTCTTCTAATTACAAGGACTTCATTTTTGGAATCTGAATACATAATCCAGATGACATGTAATCAGTTACTTCCCAGCTCTGCCTGCAATTAATATATATTATCACAACTTCAGTGATGAAAGCAGTTTTGTATTTATGATTGTGTTTGTTTGACTGCACATTCATATCCATTGGTCGCTGTCATCCAGTTCTAGAGCACGGGTTACTAACTGGCTTGATACGATGACATGGCTTCATCATTTGTCTTCATCTATGTTCATCTATCAAATAATAGAGCACATATCCCATGCGGGGCAGACTCCATTCTACAACTGGAAAATGGAACAGATGGAACAATTTAGCAACAATCTTCTATTCCATCCACAGGCGCTGTTGTCATGCCAACCGCAGGGCTAATAAATCCATCTCCGCTGTTGCGTGCTAAAGCTGCCATTTTGCCCTTCACCACTGAGATGGAGCCCAGAAATGATTCTCCAATCCACCTCCGCCCTGATCTCACATACATATAACCCGTGTGTCTTTCTCAGTGAAGCTGATCTGGTATTGATAGTAATAGAGTTAGGTTTCCACTAGCTTAATGGCCATCTCATAGCCATCCACATAACAAAATGAATCTCCGGTACAATGACGTTTTTATACTTGATTTATGTTCTAGACTTAAATTCGTTTGACTTCAGTTTGGTTAGTATAGTAAATAGTTTTGCATTTAATATGACTTGCATTGAATCAATTGATTTGCACTGTATGTGTTCCCAAAGGGTTCTGTTCGAACTTAGACGAGTTTGTGAACTGATAAACCTTTAAAGATAAAATACTGTGAACTACAAGGTTGTTAATCAATGTTATATGCTTCTGTTGAAGCAGTAAGCCCGTATTACTTTGAATTATTTTAAAAAGCGCCAAACGAATGTGAAAGACTACATTACCCATGATTCTGCAAAAAATCTCCACCAATCAGAGAACAGCAACAAGCAAATTGTTCCAAAATACTTTTTTAAACACTGCAAATTACATGATTGAGACATAATTTAAGTCTACTTAAAAAAAAAAATTATTATATGGATAATGAACATATTTTGCAATAAATGTAAAATATATTAACATCTTGAAATTAATCACTTTATATTAATCTTTTGGTTTTTATTCAATTATTTAAAAACTGATCCTAAACCATTTTTTTTTTTCAGTGTGGTTTGGATCAAAGCACATAACTTATAAATCACTGCTTTAAAAAAAATTATGGGAGAGATCTCCCAGCTGAAAAATCAGGCAACACTATCTTACTCTAATGATGCTTGTCTAAGCATTTAGATTAACCCTTTGAAGGCCAAACCCTTTCTCTACTGGATACATACGCTGATACAAAGATCTACACAGGGTCTTCAGTGGTGTCTTCCTGTAATAAAATAGCATCCATGTGCAACGTGGTCCGCCGTCGCATGCCTGAGGATAGAGACTTCTAAGGGATTTATGGGTTGGGAAGCATTTAGGAAAGCTGAAATCAGCCTGGGAAGAAGAAGAATGCAGGCAGAATTGCCTCTAGGGTAGCTCTTATATTGCAGACCTACAGCACATGTGGTACATCCAACACCCTCAAACACACACACAGAAGACGGTCTAATAAGAGCAGTGTGTGTTTGCAGTGCACGCTCTCTAATGTCTACTGACAGTCATCTCTGTACAAAGTCTCCTCTCATTTAAAGCCAATGGAAGAGGTGTAGCATCCGTGTAGACAGCTGTATTTAGGATTCAGAGTCATGGATGGGTCTGATTTAAAATGCTTTTTAAAATCTGCAACAGTTGAAGGTGCAAACAGGGTGCGAAGCAGACATTTGGTACAGCGGGAGACCGAAAACAGCTACGCAACATGGAAACTGTAGTGCTTTAAAGCACACTCACAAACACAGAATTGAATTAAATGGTGTTTACAGAAGGACCTGACCCCGGGTCAGCTATTCTGAGCGTGCATTACAGCAACAAAGCTTTTCTGCATCATGTTATGCTGTTTTTCTCCTCTGTACTGACATTACGTACAAGTGGAACATATTCCGTGCTTTTCTACTTTATACTAATAGGCCAAGTAGATATAAAAGTAGAATTTAGTTTTTCTGTTTTTGAGAGTGTCTACTGTTGTGGGTGTTTGCCAGGGCAAAAAGTAATATTATATGGAAATACATGTGCATTATATAATTACATATTTACATTGACTTAAAATATCAAACTGATTTTAAAATCAGACTAATCTGTGATGAAATCCATGACCATCCTGGATAAGGCTGTTGGTATATTTTGAAAGATTTTGCTTTTGGAAATTAAGTCAATTATAGAGAATCTAAAATTACATAAAAAATACATACAGTGAATAATAATTGAGTCGTATTAAAATATCTATTTCACAAATGTGCCGTGCTTTGTTGATTGGTTAATTTTTTTAACTTAGCAAACTATACATCATCTATGTAGGCAGCAGGGAAGATCATTTTGGGTTTTAAAACAAATGGTCAAAACAGTCTCCAATGTCGTCTATTTTTTTCTATCTAGAAGCAGACGCTGTAATGGTTCTCAGGTGATTACTGGACCTACAGTGCCTGCTGGTTGTGCCCACTTCAGCTGCACGCATGGATCTTATCAGGCTATGAATGGTGCATTTGTGCATCCACACAGGACGGCCCAGCACGGCCCGAGACAGCCAGACGCGGGAGCAAGATTGCAGAGACGACAGGGGGTGGGGTATACAAAGACTGTCTATCCACACACACACAAGCCAGCAGTCTTAGAGATGATGGTTCTCTGATCTGAAGGCTGAGCTCACTGGAGATGTGTTGTCAAAACACACACACACACACACACACACACACACACACACTGATAAGAAATGATTATGGCAACAACAAAGATGAACGCTAAACACCATTAAACTCCAGAAGACAACAGAATCACTTCTAAACACAAGTTCTGTGGTGTTGTGGGCGGCAGACCGTTACTACGCAGTTTCTATGTTCTTCTGATTTGTTAAGGTGTTTCATGGGTTGCTATGTTCTTCTGGGTTTCGAAGTAGTTCCGAGTGTTTTAATTGCATTGCTATGTTCTGCTTAGTTGCTAAGGTGTTCCGAGTGTTTTAAGTGTGTTGCTGTGTTGTTCTGTGTTGCTAAGGTGTTCCGAGTGTTTTAAGTGTGTTGCTGTGTTGTTCTGTGTTGCTAAGGTGTTCCGAGTGTTTTAAGTGTGTTGCTGTGTTGTTCTGTGTTGCTAAGGTGTTCCGAGTGTTTTAAGTGTGTTGCTGTGTTGTTCTGTGTTGCTAAGGTGTTCCGAGTGTTTTAAGTGCGTCTCTATGCTGTTGCTATGTTCTTCTGGGTTTCTACGGTGTTCCGAGTGTTTTAAGTGTGTTGCTATGTTATCCTGGGTTGCTAAGGTGTTCTGAGTGTTTCATGTGGATTTCTATGTTCTTTTCAGTTGCTAAAGTGTATCGCTGTGTTCTGCCGAGTAACTGCGGTGTTCCGGGTGTTTAAGCCGCGTCGCTGTGTTCTGCCGAGTAACTGCGGCATTCCGGGTGTTTAAGGCGCGTCGCTGTGTTCTGCCGAGTAACTGTGGCGTTCCGGGTGTTTAAGGCGGGTCGCTGTGTTCTGCCGAGTAACTGAGGCGTTCCGGGTGTTTAAGGCGCGTCGCTGTGTTCTGCCGAGTAACTGCGGCATTCCGGGTGTTTAAGGCGCGTCGCTGTGTTCTGCCGAGTAACTGCGGCGTTCTGGGTGTTTAAGGCGCGTCGCCGTGTTCTGCCGAGTAACTGCGGCGTTCCGGGTGTTTAAGCCGCGTCGCCGTGTTCTGCGGCGTTCCGGGTGTTTAAGGCGCGTCGCCGTGTTCTGCCGAGTAACTGCGGCGTTCCGGGTGTTTATGGCGCGTCACCGTGTTCTGCCGAGTAACTGCGGTGTTCCGGGTGTTTAAGGCGCGCCGCCGTGTTCTGCCGAGTAACTGCGGCGTTCCGGGTGTTTAAGGCGCGTCGCCGTGTTCTGCCGAGTAACTGCGGCGTTCCGAGTGTTTAAGGCGGGTCGATGTGTTCTGCCGAGTAACTGAGGCGTTCCGGGTGTTTAAGGCGCGTTGCTGTGTTCTGCCGAGTAACTGCGGCGTTCCGGGTGTTTAAGGCGCGTCGCTGTGTTCTGCCGAGTAACTGCGGCGTTCCGGGTGTTTAAGGTGGGTCGCTGTGTTCTGCCGAGTAACTGCGGCGTTCCGAGTGTTTAAGGTGCGTCGTTGTGTTCTGCCGAGTAACTGCGGCGTTCCGAGTGTTTAAGGTGGGTCGCTGTGTTCTGCCGAGTAACTGCGGCGTTCCGAGTGTTTAAGGAGCTTCGCTGTGTTCTGCCGAGTAACTGCGGCGTTCCGAGTGTTTAAGGTGCGTCGTTGTGTTCTGCTGAGTAACCGCAGTGTGTCCCATGCTCAAGAGTGTTGCTATGCTATACTGGGTTGCTAAGGTGTTCCAAGTGTTTTAAAATGTGTTTCATTTCCTTTGTGGATACTAAGATGTTGAGTGTTTTTACCATGTTACTATGTAACTGCACATATGTTTTGAGTGGTTACTAGGGACATTGGTATGTGGTTGCTAGGGTGTTCTAAGTGGTTTCCAGCATGTTGCTGTGTGATTGCTAGGCTGCTGTAGTGGTTGCGGGCTGTTGTAAGGCATTGCTATCTGGCTGCTAAGTGGTTAGTAACATCACCTAGGTGATTTTCTAAGGCTTTACTCTATGGATACTATGAGTGATTTAACCATGTTGCTATTTGACTGCAGGGTTTTTGGTGGTTTTGTAGCTGGTTTTCTAGAAAGCAGCACAGGCATTGCTATGCAGTTGCTGCAGAGTTGCTAGTGTGTTCTTTGTTGTTGCTTACATGACAGACCTGGACATGACTCGGCCCCTCCTACAATGTAATAAAGACATTTTATTAGGCATTTAAAGATATTATTACATTTTTTAATACTGCTCTTACTTACAGCACACATAAAAACCTCAAACTGGTCTGAGGTCAGTGGTTCAGAGCTCTGGGATGCCCCACCAGTGGACTGTAGTGGCAGATGCTATAAATAGGCTCCAATGGAGGGGCGTTTTAATTAAATATGAAGTAAAGTGATCCATGTAGAGCAGACAGCAGGTAGCAGCTCATCCCTCCCTGTATATCCGTTATCATTCTCAGCTAAATGGCCCTCATGCGCAGTAACTCAAGCCTGCTGTTGTGACAGCAGGGTTAGGGGCCAACAGCAGAATCTATACAGGAAACAATGAGACAATCTCATGAGTACCTACTCGACCGAAAACATGAAACGGACATGACAGAAGACTTAATCTAATGAGTACAATACAATCAAAAGCTGTTGTACTGCATCACCTGCCTAAATGAGGTGTAGGGTGAAGCCAGATGAAATATGGAAGTGATGGTGCAGGTACAGTATCTCAGAGTAAAGTCAACTACATACATAAATACAACTTCTCTGATTATCTTCATAGCAAGTAACTAGTAACATAGTAACTTTATAGCAACACCATGTCAACCATCCAGAAGATAGCAACTTGCTTTAAACACTCTGATGCTCTAAACACTATGAATGCCTTAAGAACTACATAGTAATGCCCTGGCAACCATAGATTAATTTTAATAACTTTATAACATGCTATAAACACTATGAACCCCTTAGCAAATGCATATCAATGCCTTAGCAAACACTGTTCCTTATACTCTGAGATGTCCATGTGATCCTTTATGAATCTGCTGTCATCAGTGTGAACAACATCTTAACGCAGGAACACAAACTAGCCAGCTCAACATAAACACTACAATTCAAATCACAATCTGACGACAAAATGTGACCAAAAAAGAACATAAAGAGGTTGTTAAATTGCCGTTTCTGCATGTATTTGATGCTAAATAGATGTTTGTTTTGGGTTGTGACTTTGTGCATCATCTATGGTCGTTCACCCCTGAATGTAAAAACACTCTTTCACGCACACACACACACACGTGATGCTCCAAGTCCTCCTGCATGTTAAAAGCACAACCCAAAAGACGAGGGACAGCGAGTCTGACGCCGTCGACACCGGACATTCCTGAGTTGACTGGCCTGTGGCTTAAGGCCTAAAATAAGATTAGGCAACTACTCGGGAATTGCACAGTTTTTCTGAACTTAGAAACCATTCTCTAGAAGTGTTTGCTATGGTTTTACAAAAAAAGACATAGAAAGTACATATTGAAAAATGTCCCCTATTGACAATACAAAAAAAAAAAAAAAACAATACTTGATTAGCAGAGTCAATATTTTCAATGCAATGAAAATGCAGTAAAAATCTAGATGCAGATAAAACCATTGTCGCCCTCCACCCCGCCACAAATTATGATATTTAATCATTCAATTTCACTAATTCAACTGCAAAAAAAAAAAAAAAAAAAAAAAAATATATATATATATATATATATATATATATATATATATATATATATATATATATATATATATATATATATATATATATATATATATATATATATATATGCTGCAGGGTCACGTATAAAAATGTCACATTTGGAAACTTACTGGCTAAATGAATAAATAAATAAAATGCACTTTTTTGCCAGTAAAATAAATATTGAAACATTTTTGTAATGTAAATATGTTATTACTAGTTTAAAGATTATGGAAAATGGCCAAATATTGTCTTTATGATGTACAATTTATTAGATTTTTGTATGCACCAAAACATCCTGGTAACCTCTCAGAAGATGTTTAAAAAAACAACCAGCAGATTGTATAAATAAAATAAAATAAATTATTAAATAAATAAAGTGTATTAAAGTTATAGGAGTATACATTTACTATAATAAAAATGTACCATACAAAAAAATGCTTTCAAATCAAAGCCATATGTCTAAAGTTATGTTCCAAATTTGAAGTTGATATCACAAAAACTGAGATGAGAATTAATAAAATTTATGCAATTACTGTCACAAATGTATACATTTCTATCACAAATGTACATCAAACACAAAAAAAATTTTTTTGATTATAAAATATTGGTTTACACTTACACTTTCAGTGTCCTTGTTACAGTGTATTTATACATTTGAGCTTTTTTAAACTAATAAGTAATATTAATTAACTACCTGTACTTACTGTATGCTTAGGGTTAGGATTAGGGTTACCTGCCACCGGCGGCGCCAGGGGGGTCTTGGGGGGTCTCAAGACCCTGCCAAAAAATGCCTTGACCCCCCATTTGACCCCCCAGCCTCTTCCTGATTAAAAAATATATATATTCGGGATAAAGATCCAAAAATGTTTCTCTTCAAACGACGCAGAACAATAATAAATAATAATTATTTCGACATTTATTCATACACTGAACCGAGAACCGTTTCTGTCGGACGCGTCCGATTCGAGAACAGATGAGCTGATGATAAATGCGCATGCGTGATTCAGCGTGAAGCAGACTGACACAGAGCGCATCTGAACCGAACTGATTCTTTTGGTGATTGATTCTGAACTGATTCTGTGATAATGTTATAAGCGCGGGTAAACCAAAGGCTTGAATGAAGGGCAATCATCGCCAATGACGGCATTACATCGAGCGCAAAAGAACCGGTGAACCATTTTTTTTTTCAGCTGGTTTATTTGATCGAATTGTCCGAAAGAACCGGTTCACTTGAGCACCTGCTCCTTTGCCCCTTAAGTGCCCTTTTGTCAAAGCAAAATTTCCTCAATTTTTTTTGTAATAACATACACTTTTGTGAATGCCTGCCCACGCCCAATCATAATATTAGTGCAATTTATTAATAATAATTAAGCCGTAAATAAAATGACCAACATGATGACAGTTCACCTGACTACGACCTATTGCTAGAGGATATTTTCAACATCGTGGCAGCTGGTAAGTGGTGTTTCATTCTCAGCGAAGTGATTTTGATGTTTATTTACTTATTATTATTTTACAAGAACGATGTGATGTGAGAACATGCAGATACGTTGTTTATATTGCTGTGTGTAGCCTGTAGTGTAGAAGTAACACTAGCGTGCTGTTTGAGGGAGAAAAGTTTCACAGGCATCGAGGGGTCTGGTCTTTTTTATGTTATTTGAATAAACTTTTATTATATTACAGTACTTATTTATTTTTAACACGTAAAAATAATTATCACAACACTGGTAAGGCTTATTCAGATTTTCTCATTCTCTGAATTATCATTATAAAAATAAAAACAATTCAGATTTTAAATGTGATGCAAATATTTTTTCTACAATAGCAACAGTGTTTACAACAGCAAGACCACTTTAGCCTGTAAACTCAATAATATATCTCTGGAAATAAATGTAAAAATATCAATGTCAATAAAAATGCATAATATACCTGACATGAAAGTGCAGTGTGAAGGATATGAATAACAAATGTAGCCTGTCATTTGTTTACATTGCAAAGGTGTTTTTGTTGTTTAGTAGCAGAAATATGCAGTTATTAGCCGTGTCCACTGTATTTTTTGTTGGTTTTCATGAGACCCCCCTTGAAAAGACCAGGACCCCCCCATTGCCCCCCCAATCAAAATTGTCTGGAGCCGCCACTGTTACCTGCATGTAATTATGCATAATTGTCATTATAATAGTAACTAGTACATGTAACAAGGACACCTTAAAATAAAGTGTTACCAAATATTGAAGACAACTTGACACCACCCATTAAGGGGAGGAGCCTCCTAAAAGGTTTTAAAGTGCCATTTTCATGGTAACACAATATCTGATTTCACCGTTTTACATTATTCATTTGGAGTTTTTTTGCTTTCAAACGATATCATATTTAGTATGACTAAAATATGTTATTTGGAAAAATCGACATAGAAAAGGGCCCCAGCAGCATGTATATTATGTCTTTATGATGTACAATTTTTTTGTTATTGGATGCTGATTGATTGATTAGACTGAAGTGGGTGTTGATAGGTGCTACCGTGTGAACGCTGATGTGCTAACGACTGCTCTTTAGGCCAATTTACTGAACTGACGATGGTTAACTGTATATTTGTGAACGTGTGCATAAAAAGGTCAAGAAAACCCAGCCTCAGTTTGACTCCCAAAGCTTTCAAGCCTGCAAACATGACTTAATGCTAGAAGTGCATGTGTGAGTGCGTGAGGCAGCACTGATTAACTTCAGGACATAAGCGATTCCTCAATTCCACTGTTACCACGGACACCATACAGCCCCATTATGATGTCACAGCCTCATAAAAAACACTGTTACATTCCATTTGCAACCTTTCTACAGCCTGTAACATCATAACTGTGTCTTTAAAATGGGCATTTCAGCATTTGTATGCTGTTCAGGAAGCTATTATTGATTTGATGTACAGTGCAATTTTATTAGAACTGCTAAATGTGTTTGTAAGATGCCTCTTTGTCACTCTCGCAGTGAGAAAAACACAATGAGATTATTCTCTGCCTACCAATGCATTTAAACACCATTTTTAAAGTGTTTAAAGTCTAAGTATTGGCAAACCGAGAGCTTGTACCATTATCTCAACTAATTATGTCAGTCCCACACTAGGGAGCTCTTGTGTTACCCATCAGCTACGTGGAAACATATCTGACCCCCACTATCCCCAGGGCACACACATTAAAGGAACAGTACATCCAAAATTAACAAAAAAATGATCTTATAGAATTTCTGAGAATTATGGCAGTTCCTTACACAAATGTATGGCTTCAGAATGAATGAATGTATAAATATCATTTTACCCTTGATCACTCAGTCCCAATCCACGTTGTTGAAATAACAGAGATGTTTTTTCTTAAAGGGGCAGTTCACCTAAAAATGCTAATTCTGACAACATACACTCACCATCATGACAACCGTGAACTTCACAGTATTAAGCATTGCATAGAACATGGCTATGGCTATTATTTAGCCGAATATCATTGGCGATCTGTTCCATACAATGTTTTTGCGTCATTAAATACTGTAAACTTCAAGGGTTTGTAGCATCGTGAGGGTGAGCAAATATTGACTCAATTTGCATTTTTAGGTGACCTGTCCCTTTAAGACCACCATCATCTCTGTTATTTAAACAACGCATCAATCAGGGATGCGTAAACCTTTCAAAGTAACATTTATCCACGTTATTTGTAGCCTACTTTGCGGTCTAATTGCTTAAGTATATTTTTTAAGCATAATATATATAATCTCCTTGAGCGGTTCAATATGATCTGTGATTTATGAATCCCTTTAAATCCACGAGAGATGCACCTGTGCAGCCGCCCGACGGGTTATATGTGGGGTGACACGTCTGTTTCTCTATCCAACAACACCCAACGTTTTTGGATAGACATTATATACTGTTCTATCAGAGCACTATATAACATTATATAGGGAGGAAAGCAATGCAGTCCTGTGCCAATCCATAAATGATGTCTAAAACCCGCTCGTAACGGAATATTAACAATAACACACGCACACATATGAAGGCGATCACGCGTTACCTCGGAATGAATATGATGTCGCTCCGGAGTCGCGCGTTATTCCTGGATTCTCCTCGTTTTCTTCTCGATCGCTGTCATGAAACACTCGTCGGGTTCCGCTGACGGGTTTGGCTGCTCGTGTGCCTCATACGATCCGCTGTGTGTGTCGGTTTACGGTGTCGGACGCAGGCCTGTGTCGCGCGATTCACCGTAAACCGCGACGGATGTGTCTGTGTGACGCTCGCCTGTGACCGTAGAGCCGCTGTGATCCTCTCTCTCTCTCTCTCTCTCTCTCTCTGTGTGTGTGTGTGTTACGCACACAGTCTCTCTCTCTCCGCATATCATCCAAACGCAGCATCCTAATGTATGATCAAATTATTCATTACACTTACAAAGGTGTACTACTGTGGCAGTGATATTGGGATATAACATACTAATGCCATAAACAGGCACAGCATACTTCCAAAACCACAAGGTTTTATCATAGTGCATGCACAAAATGTTTTATTTCTCTGTTGTTCTATTTGCTTTATTGCTCTAATGCATGTACATGATATTACTATTGCCCATACAAAGCCATGTTGTTATGTTAACATATCAAAAACATGGTATTACCATGGTGCATGTTCAAAAACATGGTATTATTCTAAATAAATAGCATGTTATTACTCTGGTGCATGTGCAAAACACATCGGAATACCATGGTAAACATGGTATTACTTTAATGCATGTATTGTATAATGAAAATAAATGGGGTTGTTATAGTGCATGTGCAAAACGCATGGCATTACCATGGTAACATCCAGAAAACATGGTATTACCATGGTAACACATGTAGAAATGTAGTATTATCATGGTAAAAAACAAAACAAAAAAAACATAGTATTAACATGGGAACATGTCCAGAAGAATGATATTACTGTGATGGATGTACAAAAACACATGGTATTTTTATAGTACAATACATGTCTAAAATCATAGTATTACTATGATCCATGTGCAAACATGCCCAAAAAAGAGGTATTAAATTGTATTAATATGATGCATGCATAAAACAACATGATATTGTCATAGCAAGTCCAAAACCATAGTAATACTATGATGCATGAAGACATGGTATAACCATAATAACACCATTTTTTTTTTAACTACAATGCATGTATAAAACACATGGTATTGTCAGAGATGCATGTTCAAAAGAACATGTATTACTATGATGCATATGCACAAAAACATGATATTACCACAGTAACATGCAAAACTACGGTATTACCATTATGCATGTGGGGAAAATAAACATGATGCATGTTCACACTGATAGTTTTAGACCCCAGTAAGCATTGCTTTTTAAGGCTAACTGAGTGTTTTCTTCTACAATCCCTTTCATTGAACACTGGTAACTTGCACCAGAGTACTGAGGTTTTACTACAGTATCATCACATTCAGATCTTATGAGCTGCTTTCAGTGAATTCTTTCATTCCTGGTTTGTTAACAGTGATTGCTACCGTAGTGAAGCAGGCTGATGAAGATGTGGACATGAGCGGCTCTCACAGCTGGGGAGGCTGGGCTTCCCGAGGCTTGCTCTGGATTAGCTTTCACTGACGGCTCCGTCAGAAGAGGGGGTGTAACTGTGGCTCCCAGGAGGATCTGTAACGCCTGCGGGCCTGGATCTGCTGCACGGGGATGTTTAATGGGTCTTAATGAGCCACTCGTGCAAATGTCCTTTTCTAACCTTCTCTGTTTCACTCACAGGACTAGGTGAGAATTAGACTAAACACAAAACAACAGTGCACGCACATTATACTGTATCTGGATATACCCAGGGTCCAGAACATGAATATTTGCATCATAAAACCGTGCTTGTTATCTCAATAAATGATCAGTTTTTAATTCAAATAAATATAAGCTGAATTTATAATTATAAAGATCAAATAAATACATAGCTGAGATTATATTTATAAATAAAAAATAAATGAACAAAATAGCACACCTACAGTATAATTGAAATTATATTTCTAAAAATCACATAACATGCATATATTTATATATATATATATAAAATAGTGCTGTCAAACAGCTAATCACAGTTAATTGCATCCAAAATAAAAAAAAATATTTACATAATATAATTATACTGTGCATACGTATAAAT
>NC_039265.1:9246527-9339027 GCF_003368295.1 Carassius auratus | reverse complement strand
AATATTTGGACTTGAGGCTTTTTTTTACCTGTCGATTCAGCATGTACATGGACCCACACACAAAGGTGGACACACTCTAGACGGGTGTGCCAGGTATGGTGACCACCCGTCCCGCGTAGCGCGTGCGCGCACAGCGTTTGAAGCCCAATACAAGCGTCCCACAAATTGAGACTGTGTCACGCGTAATCAATGCTTGCTCAAAAAAAGTTGGTCGCTATATCTGGAGTCACCAACCCGTCGATCGCGGTCGACAAGTCGATCTTGGAAGCATTTTAAGTCGATCGCGAAGATTTTTCAAAATCTGAGAAAAACAGGTGCGAGCCTCCGCGGACTGCGCGCGCACCTCCCGAAACAGACGAGACATTTATACTTGACACAACTGTTTTAGACTGAAAACCAGACCATACAACTGATTTAGACGCGGGTGACGGTGTGATGAGATGTACTAATATCCGTCTGCTCGGGCATGATTGTTTTAGGCCTGTAATTGATTGATTATTGAGGTAATAGGGATGACACGGTTCGCCCGTTCGGTTCACCACACACGGTTCGGCACGCGCTTCAACTTAAATCTGACAAAGCATCTGTAATATCATCTGTAATATGGCTTGCTATAAATGGCACGTAGAAAAAAACAGCATTCAGCTAATAAATGTTTCTGTTGATGCATGCGCATTCTGGCTTCCCAGACATTACAAAAACATGAGAAAAAGAAAAAAAAAATCCTGGACAAATCATTCACTCTTGTTCAACGCGAATGCTGTATATGAGCAGTTATTTATTCCGTCATCACCTGGGTGCTGATATCTGTGTTTAAACTAAACTCATTTAAGTTTTGTCAGTTTAAACATTTAAGAGCCAGAGGCATCGAGTTCACGCGCGCAGTGAGAAGATTTGTGCATGCGCTCATCCGAAGCGCGCTAACCTGCACCTCGGCACGCGCGCAAATATAAGATCTATATTGAGCAACTACAATTCATTTTAATCCTATAATTAGATGTTATAATTTATTATAAAGTGAATAAATTGTAATGAAAAATAAACAAAATGAAATAGCTAAAGTTCAAAATTATCGTATTTGGAAGAAAATGATTACCTTTAACAATTAACTACATTTTGACACGACCTGCAAATTAACACTAGGAGTATGGTTGGACGGAAGCAGTGTGACAAAAATACTATCCCATAATTTTGCACAGTAATCTGACAATAAATGTGGCACACCCAGATTTTCATATGCACACCCAGAGTCTCTTTTCTGGCTACACTACTGATATACAAACATATATGTGTGTGTGTGTGAGAGAATAAAGCTATAAAATATATAAAAAAATAAATAAAAAATAAATACTTCTAGGGTTTTATTTTGCTTTCAAAATATGTGTTAGATTACGATTTTTTATTTTTTTATTTTAGTGCATTTTAGCGTCTTTATTGAAGATTTCACTGTACACTTACACGATGCTGCCACCTGCTGGACTGATGCAGTATTTTAACTCAAAAGCGGATTCGATGGCACTTCATCATGTCAAACTAATGAAACAGTCAGGGCTTGTTTTAATTATCCATCATCTAACATCCACAGAAATAATACACTGACATGATGTTCAAATTGTTTTATTATCTAACATGTAGATTTTATCAAAGCCTCCACCAAGAAAAATAGTTCAGTAAAACATCTAAAACAAACAAGAACCACATTTCACCGTATATATTAGTGTTGATCCTCAGTTTTGAGCACTCTCTGTTCGTGTCTCTTGGGCGCTCGAGGAAGTCTCTCTGAATCCTGTGCTTCGTAGAGAAGAGCCATGATCTGTCTGCGGACGCGCATCTGGACGCTGGGGTCTCTGAGCAGACGGTACTCGAGGGCCACCTGGCTGGAGAAGACCGCCGCGGCGTCCAGAGACGGGTTCTCCAGGACCTTAGCGGACATCTGCTTCAGCACCTCCAGCTTCTGCAGCTCGATGTCGGGTTCGGAGGAACGTGTGCGTTTGCCGGATGTGCTCCGGGGAGACGGAGAGCACGAGGCTGTTTCCTCAGGGATGCCGGTGTCTGGAGTGTCAGGCATCGGGGAGAGACACACACTGATGGAGTCGAAGCTGTCCACTTCTTTATCCGTCTCCTGAGACATTTCATCCGACTCGTCCAGAGCGTCCTCCGCTTTATCAGAGGACGGCAAACCCAGCTACAAGAAAACCAGGGTGTTATGACTCGTGCAGTAAATCTAGACATACAAAAGGAGTTCACTGTATAAAACTTTCACTCTTGTGAAATGTCATTTTTTGTAAAAAAAATTAAAAAAAAAAAAAGCATGCAATTGATTGCACATGCATTTTGATTACTGTAAAATTAAACTGAATTGAGAAAAATTATTTATATTTTATAATAATATGCATTCATTTGTTTGCTATTGGTTTTGATAATAAATGTGCATTAAATAATGAAAACAGAAAAATAATCTAAAATTTCTTTAAGGGCCAAATTAAAAAACAAAAAATGTAATTATAAAAAAAAACTGTCAAAGAACTCAATTGATTACATATGCATTTTTATTACTACAAAATTAAATTACTCAACTGAATTCAGTAGAATTAAAACTGAAATGAAATTATAAAAAAAGTATTTGTTAAAAATAATAAATTGTTGGGAACAATTCACAGTTTATTAACTACATTAGATTCCAGCACTATTAATCCATTATTAAAATCAAAAGTTATTTTTATTAATGTTATTTAAGGGACTTGAGCAATCACGGACTAACAATAGACAGCTGTATTCATTAACTAACATGAACAAATATTAATAAATACCCAAACAATGTATTGCTCATTGTTAATAAATGTTAGTTAATGCATTAATTATAGTAGTTAAAAATCGGAACCTTATTTAAAAGGTTTCCTGATTAACTAAACATGCTTTTTGGTCACTAAAATGTAACTGAAAAGAATGCAGAAAATGTAAATGTTAATTGTAAAATATCATAGGACTCTGTGCAGGTTCTGCTGTGTTTGCAGACGTACAGTGGTCTCGTGCCGCCGATGAACGATGTGCGGCTTCAGGAAATCAAGGGCCCTCAGGAGCCAGCGCTGCCTCATCGTGAGGGGCTTCCTCTCACCCGTGTTTGCTTTAGGTTTCTTCAGTCTGGCATATTGAGTCCTCAGAGACGCCACCCGGGTCGCCACCGCCTCCACTGAGGAAAATAACACATTTCATAGATGCATTTCAAAATGCATAATGCGGATCCTAACCTGTGCATGCTGTTTAAAGGCAATCGAGAGTGCTTACATTAGAAAAAGCCATGCAATTAATTGTTAGTTATTGCAACAAATATATATCTCTGCAACTTTAGACAAGCTTTGTGCACCAGGGTCACATTTAAATTTAATTCCTTAAAAGATATTTCGATTGCACTTAAGTTCTTGTTCTGTCTATGCACTCATTGAAGGTTTGCACGAGCTGACTGCAGGTAGGTAACCCTCACCGGGCATCTGCAGCGCCTCGGAGACCTCCCTCCAGCGCTTGTCCTTCTCCTCTCGGTTGTGGTAGTCTGCGGAGGAGATGTCGTACAGACATGCAGACTGCTGCCAGAGCTCGATCAGAGTCTCCTCCGCCTCGGGGGTCCACGATCTTCCAGTCATCGCGAGCGGAATATACTCTAGTCTCGCCGATCACTGTGCTACGGTCGCGGGCCTCATTTACATAATCGCTGGGAACGCGCGGGCGCGTGAACGAGCGCAGCGACGCGACGAGACTCGAGTTTTATGGATCGGAAGACTGGGAATCTTTTACTGTCTATGGAATATCCTTGTTTTAGAGTAATGGTGGCTTATAAACACCCGTGAAGCATGCATACTGCCACCTAGTATCTCGGAGTGTGTAGACAGAGCAGGGTTGCCAGGTTTGCACAACAAAGCCCTTCCAATTGTTACTCAAACGCCCAAAACTAGCCCGAGGGCGTTTTGACCCTGACGAAAATGAACCAGGGTTTTGCTTTAACCATATTTGTAGTAAAACTTCTATTGTGGTTATAAAAATGGTAGTCAATACGACAAAAAATAAATAAATAAATGATTACTACAATTTTACTATGGTTAAACCATAGCTATTTTTGGTAAGGGGACGGGGTTCCATCTGTAAAAAATAAAATAAAATAAAATAAAAAAAAGTAAATATTGTGTTCTGAAATACACTCAGAACAAAATGTATAAAAGCTTTTGTACACTTTTGCATTCTTTAGGTACAAAGTTGTGCCTTTTGAAAAGGTTCACACGTTTTGTTTTGTTATGTTTTTTTTTTACGAGGTTCCTCTGGTAAATTGGGGCTATATGGGAGAGCGGGGGGGGTGTTGGGGGGGGGGGGGCTGTGCATGTTATGCTATGCATGTTATGAATAGCATAGTTTAACAATGATGGGCATATTTTTTTTCATATGAAATCGCCATCAAGGAGATCTGTGTCTCCTTTTGTTGGTTTCTTGACCTGTTATGTTTTGGTGGTGATGTTACACTGCTAGTTGTAAAGTGTGTTCATTAAAATCACATTTAGCTTGACCAGCGAAGCCAAGTAAAAATAAACAGAAGTTTCTTAGAAGTCCAATTTCTGATTAAATGTATATTGTATTGCTTTAGCATCACTTATAATGTCAGATCTAGTAGTATTGTATAAATCAGATGATTTCAATAATTTACAAATCACACAAAAAGTTTCATCTGAAGCAACACAAAGACCACAGACGTCAAGAATCAGCATATGAATCTCAACAATGGTGAATCAACAAAATACTTCATGCTACAATGCATGAAAAAATTGCCTTTTTCAAAGCTATTGTAGGTTGTATGAAAAACACAAGGTGGCTGAATTTGCATGCTTTTTAGATGCATCTAAATGAAGCTTATAGACATTATACTAAATTAAATTTTTTACAATTAAATCAAGCTTTGATTATGTTGGTGAATGGCCTTTCCGGAGTACCGATCTGAATCAAATTCAATTACTGTTTGACTGTATATGACTGTATTTAGTGTAAAAAAACAAAACACAGGACACTAAATTCAGATCTAGGCTTTTGTAGACAGTTGAAGTCTGAGGACACAATGGCAGAACATACATGCACGTAATATCAGTAAAGGAGTCTCATGCTGTTCTCGTGTATTTTTAGCCCACCGACTCACAAGACATGTGGGATGTGTTTACCATCTACAGATCGAGCCATAGTTCACCTTACGCTCCAAAGTTCAAGGACCAAGATTGCCGTGGGCCACTGTTGAACCATAACAAACTCACATTACAGCAATACACTTTTCTCAAATTTGCTATATCAAGCAGCCCCTTACCAAAAAGTAGTGTACTTCAAGTTTATAATATTAAGTATACTTAAGTAAAGTTTGAGTATATTTTATTTAAAAGTATACAAATGCTTGTAAGTGTACAGTTTTAATACTCACTGGGACTAAATTGGCCCACTTTCTAGTATATAAAAGTATACTTTTAAGTATACTTTAAGTTTAACAGTAGCAAATATTGAGTACACTACTAGTTTACCTCTATGTTTGTAGTTTTTACTGCAATTATACTAAAAGTGAACTTTTAGGTACACTGATAGTTTACTACGGTAATTAAATACTTTGTGAAGTATAGTCTCAGTAAACTACTAGTCTAGTAGTTTTATACTGCAAGTATACTCATGTGTTTTCTTTAAGTGAACTTCACATCATACTTTAAGTACACTACTATGTCCCTATTTAGGTTTTAATGTGTATATATGGTGTTACATGAATATCTGAACAGACAAAACATCCAAAGAAAGAACAAAGAAAACTAGCAGCTTCATGCATTATTTTTTTAAATACTTTGATGTGGGTAAGTTTCATTAAAAAAATAAATACAATTTTAAACTAAAAGCTGAAAAAGACTATGAATTGGATTCAGAATGATAATCAAAACTTAGATGGTCGACCTCTTCATCTGTCATTTTATTCCATAACTTTACAGTTTTGATGCTGTTTCATGTCAGATGATAATGTTACATGTGCTAGTATCTTGCGTTTCTTTTTTCTTCTTCACTTGTGTTTTTTTAGAAATTCTGTACAGAAGATGTGTACTAGCGCCCTCTAGTGTATAACAATGAAAACACAGATTCTAGGAGTATAGCTCAAATATATTTTTGTATGTATAAGTCAAGTATACTTAAATGTCATATTAAGTATATTTCTGAGGAGTACATAAAGCCCATTTCTGAGAAGTACATAATAAGTAAACTAAAAAAAATACTTTCCTAAAAAAAGTATACTAATAGCACACTCAAAAAAGTTTATTTTTCGTAAGGGGCATAATGGACGTTTTTTTTGTTCAAGAAGCGAATAAGGCCAAAGCCAAGTGACTTACAAATTGCCTTCTTTACTTTTTAAATTCACATTCCTAGTCTTAATTATCATTGCTTGTTTTTCTAATGAAAATAAATGATTGTCTTTGTAATCTTGTATCAGAATGTCATAAATCGCCTCCAATTCCAGATCCGCATGTACTCTTTTATCCAAAAAGCATCCAATGCTTAGTTGCAATATGAAGCAACATCTGGGACATTTGTTCTAAGCTACAAAAGTTTTAATGTGCTTCTGCTGATAGCATTTGAAACATAATTAAAACCATTCTAGTGTGCTGAAATGAGTTCAGCACTTGTTGGTAAAGATTCATGTTTATTTAAGAGGAGAAAGTAGCTCACCATGTTTCATAGCAGTTTTTATTTCACAGGAAGTTCTCTACAATCGTATTTCATAACTGACATGTGATACCATCAGCAGTGTAGAAGATATTTATACTACACTGAGAGAGTACACAAGCCAATCTCTCTAAAACAGTACTGTACACCAATGCAAAACTTTGGGATCAGCTTAACCAAATGTCTTTAGTAGTATTACCCACTTGACTTGATTTGTCAATAAAATCACGTTACAAAGTAGTAAGGCACTAAAAATGTCCATTGTGCTCAGATAACTAACATTTTACACTTTTAGGGTACATTTACAGGACGTCTGTAAACTTAAAACTTAAAACTTTGCATACAGACACCAATGTCGTCAAAGTGATCCCAGTTCACGCGGATCCACATAAATGACTAAAAACACTGTATTATGCCAGGCCTGTAGATGGCGATGTCACTTTGCAATGAAACATAAACATTCTTCGATATGTAATCAGGCATGCCTTTAGACTGAATACGTAATATGCATGTGCATGATGTCACCGGTTTTACAAATTAGCATTTTTAAAGTTTACATGGAGACAATAACGGTATAATTGTCAAAAATGCACACTTTGAAACATGTTTTAAAAAGTTTGCGTTTTCAGGTCCCCAAAATGGCATCGTCGTGCAAATAAACGACCAAAACACCAGAAAGTTTTCTGTATTTCATTGTTGAAAAGGGTGTTGTGTCAAGTAGAATCAGTGTAAAAAACTTGAACATGAGAGAAATCTTGACATGTTCATGCAAAACACTCGATTGTGCGGATTCCTATTGGAATGACTCAATTTCACCCGCAAAATTTTGCTGAGCAACGATAAATGTGATACACCTTGATAAAGTGCAAATAAATCACAAAATGCAAACTTGCAACAACAAAAAAACGGTGTGCACACAATGCGTGTATTTTACTAAACTACATCGCCATCTACTGGCCCGGCATGAATAATACAGCGTTTTTAGTCCGTGTAAATAAGGATGAAATGAAATTTTCAAAAATGCAAATGCAGCTTTTACATTTTTAGAACATTGTTGTCATGCAAATGAACAATTAGTCAGATAAAACCAGTCAATTGTTTAAAACAGAAAATACAACATCATTAAAAAAATAAACAATTACTATTTAACATAGTTATAATCATTATTATTATTACTATCATGAAATATTAACTATTTATTGAATGCGTGTGCACATATGGGTTGGTATATTCCACAAGTTACTTTTATATTCAGTAATAGCATAATAATAACTATCGGAGGGATTGGCATGGTATGGACATTACAATGTTAATGTATTTGGTCTTGGCAGAATAGATCTGCTTCGCTGCTGCTGCTGTTGCCAATACATCCATAACATGCTGCTGTGAGCAAGTAAGAAACATTGCTGATCCAAATATAACATACATGAAATAATCCACATATAGCATACACGAATCACCTCACAGCAGGCCTATACAGGTGGAGCTGGGGGAGGTGGAGGGCTTCTGAAGCAAGCTGCAACTGCTACGGTAAACCCTAGTCATATATTTAAATGCTGAGCAGCGAGCTCATTGGTTACCGATACAGGAGGGAACCAATCAGCTGTGCCATGTGATAATGATGTCATTAGGACAGATTGAGTTATAAGTACTGTATTGGAAGGCGCCATCTAGAGTTTCATGCCAGAACTCTGTATAAACAGTTTTAGCCAATAAATAAAGTTATAAAGACTCATTTGTTCTAGATTTATTATTTAACTTTTGTTTGATGGGCCTCTATCAGTGTTGACACAATTACATACACAGAATTCAATCATCTTATGTTTCGAGAAAGAAAGACGTAATTATTTAACACAATGAGTGTTCCCTAACAATAAATAATAATCCACCAGTTTTACTCTCGCTTAGGATGGAAAGTTGCAAAAGAACAGTTGTTTTCATGATCTTCAGACTGGAGTTCATACAGTTGGACTTTTGTTTACTATGAGAACAGGTTGTTATTGGGAGTGTTTTTCTCTTGTTGAGATGATCTTTTGACCACCGTTAGGACCAGCGGCCGATGGAGGCAAAGTTTCGGCTCATGTTGTACGTATATTCGCCGTTCTGATGTTTTCCCCAGGCTCCAAATGGGACGACAATGACTGTGCTGTTGTCCTCCGAGCCGTACTGCAGAGCCTTAACAACACAAACTCAACTTTAGGAAGACGAATCTTAACGCTGTTGTGTAACAAAGTAGCGTTGTCAAATAAAAATTCGAATTTCGAATATATGTCGAATTTGAATGCAAAAAACGTTGCATTTAAATTTTAGGTCTGCGTCAGGAAGCCTTATCAGTGGCGCATGAAATGCAATATCTATTTAGGTGTCATTGCATTTTAATCCTTTTGTAACCCAATCCAGTTAAACTCACTAAATTTGTCGCTGTTCATTAAAAATATTGCGCAAAAAAGCCAAGCCATTCACACAGAATGCACATTTATCACATTTTCTATAGGGACATCTTTTACTGATGCACTCTTGCAATTACAAATTAATGTAAGTTCAACTCAAAGTTTTGAGACTTTATGGTGTTTTTTCCCCATCCCATGAAAAAAGTACTCTTTGTGATTGGTTTTCGGTACTTTATATTAAAGTATACAAACATATCTACAAACATTATGCTATTTTGTTTCAAAATTTTACGCAACTTCATTATATTTCATTTAGATTTTTTTTTAAACATTATGCACTTTTTTCAAAGATAATTTTGTTATTTTATTAATTTGAATAAATGTGCATTAGTAATATTTTGCTCGATGCGCCCTCTTGTGGCCTTAAAGCTTTTTTGCCCCTAGCTGAAATTCTGCACTTTAAATTTGAATATAACTGGAGATGTTGATAATATTTAAACACACAATTCAAACGTAGTTTTTCAGCCATTTCGACAGCAAAGTTATACCTCATTCAAATGATGGGCAGAATAACTTCAGTATCCCATTTTTACTTTGTCAGATTATGATTTAAGTTTTAAACCTGCTCAGCGATGACGTTTGCCGCCTCGGTGGGGTCGTGGCACTGGTTGATGACATCACAGATCTCCTCGTTGGTCATGATGAAGTTGATGCCGTCGGTGGTGAGAACCAGGAAAGAGTCGTGAGCGTGATGCAACTACAGACGTGAGAGAACAATGAGAGCAGATTTGACAAGTTTTACGAATGGAATTTAGCACTATTTCATGTTTCAAGTCACTTAAAGGAATAGTTCACACCAAAAAATACAAATTGAACGAAGGTCTTATGAGTTTGTAACGACATGAGGCTGAGTAATTAATGACAGAATTTGCATTATTGGGTGAATTAACCCTTTAAATGCTGATCAAATGTTTGAAATGACACAAAATGAAATAAAGCACAAGTTAAAAGCCAGACTTTTATTTTGAAATAATGCAGTTGACTATAATTTGACAAGCGCATACTAAAGTTCGAGTGGTCTCTGGTTCTGCGATCACACCGCTCTTCTTCAGGTCGAAGTCTCCGATGCTGCGGGTCATTGCCAACCGGCCGTTAACGTTTGCCTGACCGACACTATTCCAGGTCACAAACCCACCACTCTGACGAATCCTACAAACACAGATATTACTTAAATATTGGGTAGGTTGCATTCATTTGAAAAAATATATATATATATAAAATACAGTAAAATCAGTAATATTGAGAAATATTATTGCAGTGCAAAATATCTGTTTTCTATGTGAATATATATTAAAATGTAATTTATTTCTGTGATGCCCAGTTTAATTTTCAGCATCATTACTCCAGTCTTCAGTGTCACATGATCTTTTAGAAATCATGAAAATATTCTTATTTACTGCTCGAGAAACATTTCTGAGTAAAATAATTAAAAACATTTCTGTTATTTCGAATAAAATGTAATATAAGAGTTAAACTGTGAAAAATAGAAATGCTGTTATTATAGCTAACTAAAACCAAAACTATTAAAAATATACTTTTGTTACTAAAAATAAAAGTTTACTGGAATAAAAATGTAATAAAAAAAAAAATCAGTTTAGTTGAGGCTAACTTAAAAAATGGGGGAAAAAACCCAACCTACATAGGCCTATTTAATATTAAAAATTAAAAACAACAAAATTACTATACCTAAAATGAGATTAAAAATATTAATATTTTAATACAAACTATAATAGTATATAGCTAACACCACAAACACAATACTATCTTAATTTCTTTCATATTATATTTAGAATCTTTAAATTTGTTGACTGTAACAATAAATGACATCAAGATTTTGTTATTTAGTGGAATTACATGTGTCCAAATCATTGGTACTGTCCAATTACTGGCATTTACAGGCTAATCCAAGATATTGTGACAAAATGTGGTTAAAACACTCAGTGGTTAAATCAGTAACCTAAAACAGAACTTTTATTTAAGTGATAGACAGAAATTGTTCTGCAAACGAACGCTTGAGTAACACTGCACGCACGGTTTTTATGGATGTGAGTTGTAATGTGAGTTGCAGGTCTTTGCTTTTATTAATAGCACATAAGAGAGCGCTCTTCTATCACGAAACATACCAGAACGTGTTATTCCTGGAGCGCTGGTGTGTGTGTGTGTGTGTGTACCTGTGTTTCTCATCTTTCCTATCTGGCGTGTGGTCGTCGGTGAGTTTGCGCACTTTTCCCTTCCTGCACAGCAGAGCTCGACTGTCTCCCACGCTGCCGACGACCAGCTCGATCCCGTCTCGTAACAGCGCCACCGTCGCCGTCGTGCCCACCATCATGAGGGAGGCTGGAGCACACAAACAGACACACTTTACTGGAGTGTGCATCAATGCATCAACTGACAGACGCAGTGTTCCCACTCTAAACCGAATTCACTGACTTTCACTTATTTTCCATGACTTTTCAATGACTTTCGGAATTTCTATGACCTATAATTAACAGAAAAAAACCCTGGGAACCCTGTATGTTTAATGCAATGCAAGATGCTTTGGATAAAAGCGTCTGTCAAATGCATAAAGAAAAACGTGAGTTTTTCATACCGTTGCCGTACATCTGCAGCTCCGCTGACAAAGCCGCATCCACTTGCAGGAACGCTTTAGACACAACTGCTTGTAAATCTGTTTCCACCTCCAAACAATCCCTACAAAACACGAAATCCTCGTCATTTCATTTACAATGATGCATGTTTATCCCTTACATTAGATACAGGTCGGCTTGACCTGTAATGCATTTTTCAATGTTGGAAATACTGCATAAAACCTAGGATGTTTTTTTTTAACATTTCTCATTGAGGGTAAAATGAAATGTTTGCTGTTTACATTTTTATGCATGATATTCTGCTTTAATGTTTGAGATTTAGGAAAGTACGCAAAAAAGGTTAAAGAAAAACTGCTTATAATGTATAACTGTTGATAAAATTCATATTTCTAATTTGTTTAAATAGTTGTCAAATGCCATTTTTTATGTGTATTAACGTTAAAACTGCACCGTTTTTTTTACCTGATTTATTTAATATAATATTTGTAATAATAAATTCTGTTTAAGATATTTAAATTTTGTAATTTGTTTAAATAGTTGGTAAAAATAGTTAAAACAAAAATTATATTTAGTTTTTTTGAAATGTGTGAGAAAAATATGTATATTAATGTTAAAGGGTTATTGTTTTTACCAGATTTTTTTATATTTAAAATAGTGTTTTTAATTTTTAAATTTACTAACTTTTTAAAATATTTGTTAAATACAGTTTTTTTTAACTGATCGTGTTTATTTGTTTATTTTATGTAATGTGTGACATATACAATTTTTACCTTTTTTACCAGATTTTTCATTTAATATAGTTTTAATCTTAATCTTTAATTTTTTTAATCTTCAATCTTTTCAAAACATTAAAATATATAGATTTTATAACATTCAAATATATATATTTGTTAAATACAGTTTTTAAACATTCTCATTTTTATTAATTTTTTGTATGTATTAAGAT
This sequence comes from Carassius auratus, assembly GCF_003368295.1. Taxonomy (NCBI): domain Eukaryota; kingdom Metazoa; phylum Chordata; class Actinopteri; order Cypriniformes; family Cyprinidae; genus Carassius; species Carassius auratus. Next base: position 9,326,326 of record NC_039265.1, on the reverse strand, counting down.
GTATTAATTTGGTTTTCAATATATTTTTTTAAATATTCACATTTAGTTTTTTTTTTTTATTAAATAAAAAAAAAAATTTTTTCAAAAAAGTTATTTATGTGCACATTTTTTTTTTTTTTTTTTTACTTTTTGGTTAATTATCACTATTAGTATTATAGATTTTTAGTGTTAAATCCCATTTAGGACAAACTGTCCTGAAAAAAAAAAAAAACCGTGAGCAGAATGTCAGTCTTCTGCAAGGGTCAAACATGTTTAACTGAGCTGAAGGTCAGTCCTGTACCGGATGTGCTGCTCCATGTGTTTGTGACAGAAGTCCGCGGCCTGTGGTCCTCCGTGTCCGTCGAACAGAGCGAAGAAGAGGACGTCATGCGTGAGTCTGCTGGCCTGGAAGCGGTCCTCGTTGTCGCGCCGGCGGCCGATGTGGGAGGCGCAGCCCACCTTGGACAGGCTGATTTGTGGGATGGGGGTCCCATAGCGGATGCTGGGAGGCAGCAGGATGGGCTCCTCTATCCGGTTATCCCAGATCCCGAAGGAGTCCCACGTGGCTGGACGTCCGCTTCCATCCACGTCCAGACGAGTGCTGCTCCAGCGGACCCCCCCACTGGTGCTCCGGCCCACCGAGGACAGACCGCATCGGAGCAGACGGGACACTGAGGCCACTGAGACGGACATCGAGACGATCCTCAGACGGGACTCCTGTCCATAAAATCAAACTCACAGTTACTGTGTTTATTTCAAGGTGTCCTTTTCACATGTTACATGCAAGTAACCCTAAACCAAAGCCTAACCTTAGAGTAAGTACATGTTACATTGCTAAGAATTCATTTGAACAACTTTAAAGTCGATTTTCTCAATATTTAGATTTTTTTTTTGCACCCTCAGATTCCAGATTTTCAAATATTGTTCTGTCCTAACAAGCCATGCATCATAGAAAGCTTATTTATTCGTCTTTCAGGATTATTTATAAAGCTTAAGACTGTTTTTGTGGTCCAGGGTCCCAAATGATAAATAAACTAAACATTATTTTGCGAACTTAAAGTCAGTTTGTGCATGTTGATCTGAATGACCCCTAGTAGTAATAGTGACCTCTTCAGCCCAAGTTCACATGCACGAGCTGTGCTCAACTGCTGATCTTTGAGGGACGTGTGTTTCGTGTCCAAACAAACACAAGCAAGCACAAGACTGTAAAAGTGACGTCACTGGACCATGTGACATTGACTCTGACATTGATGTTGTATCATAACAAGAACACGTTCTGCAATGAATGTTAATGTTGCATAATGCACGCACAATTTAAATCACACACACACACACACACACACACACACACACACACACACACACACACACACACACACACACACATATATATATATATATATATATATATAATTATCTTTGTTCCTGAGGTTTTTGGTATTTATTTATTTTTTACTTTTTATCTTAAGTTATTTATTTAATAATGTTTGTTTGTGTTTTACTTTGCCGCATTTGAATTATTTTCTAAAACTTAATTTAACTTTATGCCTGTATTATGTGAAAACAGTAAAATAATTACAACGCTTACACACCAAAAACAAAGGTTACACCAAACAAACTACACCAAAATGCGCAAACAACATGGATAAACAAATTTTATATTTTATATATGTATGTTTTTAGTGTTTTTACTTAAACAGCCTGGTAGTCTAATTAATAAATATAGTTAAAGTCCCAGCAATAATAATATAACGCAGTTTTTCTTAGTATTAATAATTCGTCAAAACATTTAGGCTAATGTAACGTTACCAGTTTTCACGGGATGCTTCAAAAAAAGTCACTGCTTATTACAAACGCAAAAATAAATGAAAACAATTTACAGTAACTTACCTTCTGCAAATAAGCAGGTTTATCATTTAGTTTGCAAAGTTGTCGGTGTCCGACTCGGTCTCCTGTCCAGCTGGAGTGACACAAACTAAGTTAAAGTGTGTCAACTAGTTACATTAATAAATAATCCTGCTCCAGGGGGCGCTATGCGGCTCAAAAGATTTTGGGGTAACTGAAACTCTAACCAGATAAACGCAAACGGCTGTGATTGGTCGATCCTTAGCAGCGCTGAGCAAAGTAACACGTATCAGATGCCAAGCGGTGCTTCAGAAGCGGGTATGGATAATAATTAAAACCGAAATTATAGCTGAGAGACACTTTGGCAATCGGTGAATGGGAATTAGGGATTGGACAATGAAACGTTAAGAAATTATATTTAGACTAATCCTACCTGACCAATCAGAGACAGCGTACTAGCTGCTAAGCCCCGCCCTTCTGAAACCCATTCTACGCGCTTGTTAAATTTCTGTAGCATACACAGAAGGGTATTCACATTCCATTACACGACAGTATCCAATCACAAGCCGCCTTTGCACTCTTCTCGTCCAATCAGATGGGGGGTGTGTGAGGGTTTAGCTCAAGCGTCTTCTTTTTTTGGTGCCACTGTCCAACATCATTTTCTTACCGACTTGAATTCGAACTGTTTGATTTAATTACATGATAAATTGAATGTTTGGTGTTACTTATGATTCCAACATAAAACAAAACAAATTTCAGAACATGAGTCCCCAACATATTATTGTATTATGATTAACAATTTCTCTGTAGAGCATCAAACATACAACAAAAAACATTTTAACTGAACTAAAATGTGTAACAGTGCCAAATGTGGTTGATTTAAACATGTATTAGGGACAGAAACACTACCAGTGTGTGTGTGTGCTTGGACTCTTATCTCTCCCTCACACACACACACACACACACAGATGGATCACAGCATGTTTCTGCTGTAAACACAGCAGAAGTCCTGAATAAAAGATCAGCAAGTACTCAAAACTCAAACGTTTTAATACACTATAAATAACTTATTCCTGAGGAGACCATAACATGAATTGCAACAAGATTCACGTTTTCTTAAGCAAACAGCAGCACTTGCTTGGTAACAAATAAATGTTAGGGCAAGATTATGTTTTAAGCTGTGTGCAGTAAATGAAATGCTGCACTTACTGTAGCACATCTAGGAATCAGACTTGTGGCAACACGTCCCGTTTTCTGTAGGATCTAGAATGAAAATTAGCAGGCTAATGGATCCAGAATGGGTGCCGTGAGAATAAGAGTCCAAACATCTGATCAAATATCGTGGATGGATTTTAATTTGACAACATGGGCTCTGAACTCTCGAACTGACTCAAATGATTCGCGATCCCCAAACTGACTCAAATGATTCGCGATCCCGCTCCGAACTCCCAAACTGACTCAAATGATTCGCGAACCCCAAACTGACTCAAATGATTCGCGAACCCGCTCCGAACTCCCGAACTGATTCAAAGGATTCGCGATCCCCAAACTGACTCAAATGATTCGCGATCCCGCTACGAACTCCCGAACTGATACAAATGATTTGCGATCCCCAAACTGACTCAAATGATTCGCGAACCCGCTCCGAACTCCCGAACTGATACAAATGATTCGCGTTCCCCAAACTGACTCAAATGGTTCGCGAAAAACACAGAAACTCTGGTTACAATCCACTAAAATAAAAGTTTGGTCTAACTCAAAGAAATTATGTAAGAAATTGCTTAGTAAAATATACTTAAAAATATATATATATATATATATACTAAAACATTATTTTAAAGGAATATCACACAAGGTTTCATAGAAGTTTTAATTTAAGCTTGCCAAAACAATAACACCATATTTTTCAAAAACTATTTCTAAAAGTACATTTGTATTTGTGCCTATAATGCTTATTTATTTATTATTATTGTCAGCTAATAAAACCTATTCTTCAGGGACTATATTCATATAACATCTCAGGTTAAATGTAGCTCTTGACTGGTTGAGTTAGATGATGATTAGCATTAAACAGGTAAATGTCATAGCTGTTAAAATCTTGTGTTTCTTATAATAAATTGACATATTGATAACACTGAACCTTTTATAATGCTCTTAATTACATGTTGATGCATACTGTATGCATTAGTGAGTGTGTGGTGCTTATGGGGTATGGTCACTAATTTCTTATATGAACTGTTTCAAATGCAAGACATTGATTGCATGAGATTAAGTTTGTAAATGATAGCCTGTGTCCTTTTGTAGTGTGCACATATATTTATCATCAAACTGTGATAACTGTGACTAAATTCAGTATATATACGTTTGCCATATGTTGTCACCCCTCAAAAATTCCTACCCCCTTCTCGCCATTATTTTTCTAGATCCGCCCCTGCTTACAAACTACTTTTTTATTTGTGGATTCTGATGGCACCCATTCACTGCAGAGCATCCTTTGGTGAGGAAGTGATGTAATGCTACATTTCTCCAAATCTGATGTAGAAACAAACTCATCTACATCTTGGAGTCAATTTATTGAGCAAATTTTAATTTGGGTGAACTCTCTTCAACCTTAAATTTCTTTATATATATATATATATATATATATATATATATATATATATATATTGCTGAATAGCAGAAGTTTTGTGTTTATTTATACCTAACAGTTCTGGAGGTTTTTGAACAAATGCTCACCAGAATGTTTTTACGTGCTGCCACACAAATACTGTACAGAGAGCAGAGAGAGCGCCATCACACCATCATTTGCTGCACAGTTCATCTCACTGTAGTATATAGGGCAGATGCTCCATAGGGTCCATAATGTCAAACTAACACAGAACATGGTAGCTTTATGTGCTGCACCACTGCTCCCGAGTAAAAAATTTACAGCAGGACTCACTTCAGACATCATTTAGAACAAAGATACCTAAATTTAGACCAAGCTTGCTTCTGTAAACTCAACATCAACATCTTGCTCCCTCACATGAAAAGGATAAAATATTCAGCAGCCATCACTTGGAGCTCTCACAAAAACACAAAGACCTCATTCAGTCAAGTCCTGATACCATGGTAAAAATAACATGAAAATCATACAGCGTGCAAAGACTCATTAAAGGGGCTATCAAATGAGAAAACAAAAACCAGACTCGTGCACAAGGATTTTTAACAATTCAACTTGAAAAAAAACTTCAAAATTCACATCATATAGAACATCACAAGCATTATTTTAATCCATTAAAGTGCTCTACAGTGATTATCAGCTCAGCATTATGTATTTCTAAAGGACGCTCACACTGACAGCATTTTTGCAGTGATAAAGCAACCAAATTGGGATTAAAATCTACCAGCATTAAACAACAACCAGTGCTTGAAGTTTCTCAGGCGTGCAAGTGAGTGACCAAAGTGACTGAACATGATCAGTGCTCACATTTAGAAACTCATTAGCTGTTTTGACAAAACCTACAAGATTCCTGAAAACAGTGTAATACAGAAACTGTTGTCAAACTAGTTCTCAAACAAGTTTCTTTTTTTAAGAAAAGTGATACAAAACTTCAAATTGTAAAAATGTAAAATTCAGTTTTACACAAGTTAGTACTAATAGTGAATATTGTACAAAAATGAAAAAATGTGATCTAACTTTCAATAGTTACATAAAAGTGAACAATACACTCGTCGCTTAATGATTAAGTGAATGCATTAACTAAGCTATTTCACATGTCCTCAACGGATACCAACATTTCAAAGAGTTGGATGTTCAACTTTTAAATGTTGGGAAACGACTGCAATTTCTAATCTGCATTTCAACAGTGTGAACATGCTAATCCAAAATAATGTCTACAAGTTGGTGTTTTCTGTGGCAGGAAGGGATAGTTCACACTTAAATGCAATTGTATATGTCCAAAACTCTATTAATTTCTTTTAAGAAATGTCTCCGGGTCATTTTGAGAATTCAGTAGAAGTCCGTGGGGTCCAAAGTTTTTGGTTTTTCAAAACATTCTTCTTAAGGGGTTTATAACAGAAAAAAAAATTCACACAAGTATTGGAACAACATGAGTAAGAGATGATAGAAAGTTCAATTTTGAGTGAACTACTCTTGTAAGAGACTTAAGAACATTCCAGAGTTCCAAAACCTGAAAGGTTGACGGTTGGGTAGTAGTCTGTACCAGTATGGCCAAACGTGGTACCTCTCTACGTTGGACACTCTAGTCTCATGCACTTCATAGTCAAGAACAAGTGTAGGTCATTGGACTGTAAATTCACATTAAGCTCGCCATTTGGGACAAGGCCATGGGCAAGAAATTATTTCAGAACCCTCAAATCCTGGACATGGTCTTAAACAAGGGTAACCAAACTTGGTCTTGCAGAGTTTAGATCCAACCTGCCTCAACACTCCTGCCTGGATGTTTCTAGTATGCATAATAAGCGCTTGATTAATTGGTTCAGGTGTGTTAGATTGGGGTTGGCGCTAAACTCTGCAGGACACTGGCCATCCAGGAGCGAGTCTGGTGACTCCTGGTCTAACACTTCTATGAAGCAAAAATACGCTACATATTTTTAGAAATTTTTGCCATACGTTCTCCAGTGTAGCACATCTACAAAATACATTTACATAACAATTAGTCACTTTTCGGCTTCCTCTTTGGGTCGTGGTTTTGAGCAGCACTTAGATCCACCAAACAGCGACCTAAAGACATTCCTCTTCTTCTTTCCTATCCTGCCCTTTCCGGGCGATTGTTCGGAGAGGCATATAGACTTCCGGAGCGTGCCGATGCGACGCTCATGTTCACGGATCTTACACTGCAGGTGGTTCTGGATGGCAAATCCCAGGGACTCCATATCCAGCGACGCTCCATAGACTTCCCACGTCATTCCCTGCTCATCCCAGACAATCTCCTGAGGTGCACCGCTCTCCTCCTTTTCTCCAACCACCCCTGCTGTTCCCCCAAATTTGAGTGGCTTCAAGGAGTCCCCAGAGGTTACTTGGGGGGGGACCGAACCGAGAGGTTGCGGAAACTGGCTACGAAGCTCAATCTCTATTTGACAGATGTGTTGAAGCGGTTTCTGACTATTGGGAGACTTGTAAGGGGGTGGACCTAGAAATCTAGGCTTGGCTTCTGTTGGTTTGGGGTCCGGTAAGGGTACAGTCGGCAACCAATCAGAGTCCAAGATGCTGTCAAGGTTGAGCTCATTGTGCAGGCCAGCTTTAGAGTTGAGGTCAATCTCATGGTTCAACTGACAAGGTTGAACGTTGTGGACTGGGCTCGTGAGTGTTGATCTAGAGCAGACCTCCACAACCGCCTGAACCTCGACATCAATACACACCGGTTTCAGATCGGCCTGCAGTGCTGCATCCTTCGTCTCGGTCACCGGGAAACCTTCGACTGTCATTGTCACTGCATCCTTCAAGTTCTTGGGTGTCGGAATCTTATTCTTTTCATTATTTACAGTATCCTTCTTGAGCTCAATCGCCATTTTGACATTCTTAACCTCAGCTTCCCCCTTTCTCTCTCCTGTGTTCCTCTTCTCCTCGCACTCTGCTTCCTCCCTTCCCTTCTTCTCCCAGAGCCTCTGACTCTTTCCTGTGTGTCTCTCTTGGGTCGTGACATATACGTCAGTCTTGTCTTCTGGCTCTTTCAGGTTTTCGGCACGATACAGTGACAGAGAAGACATTTCTTTGCAACCTTTAAAGTTCGAGATGACGTCACTTCCTCCAAGACTGTGTCCCTGAAGGACTGTGTCTTTATTATCTCTCTCATTCCCGCTCTTTATCTCTTGCTCCTGAGGACTCTCCCGCATTTCTGCTTTTGTCCCCAGTTGCAGGTTGCTCTCCACCAACGTGTCAGTCATCTTATCTTTTGGAGAAGTCGACAGCTGTGCCTCTTTGCTCGTGACTCTTCTATTCCGCTCGGTTTTATCCACTTTGAGAGATGCGGGATGGGGTGGTTTAAGTTTGGGGCTGGACGTTGCTCTGGGAATATGCGAGAGAGTCCGGCTGAGACTCTTGGGAGAGTCGGTTGAGGAAATCTGGGAAGTGGACGATGTTTTTTGAAGCGTCTTTTTGGGGAAGTCTGTGGAGCCCATGATATGAGATGCTGAGGCAGTTTTTTGCATGTTATTGGGAAATGCTTTTGCACTTGCTTGTAGCTTCTTCTCATGGCTCACATTTGGGGATCTTGATTTTGTCCCACTGTGTCCAGTTTGGCCGGATAAACTTAAGACCTCCACTCCAACTGTTGTTTTGGTTGTTTTTTTAGATGCCGTTTTAGTCATAGCACTTACACTGGTTATTCCCGCAGTGACCTGCTTGGTTGACGCTGAGTGCATGGTGGGTATTTTTGATGCAGCTGTGGATGCAGGAAGCAGTTCTGCGGCTGGAATGGCAGTGGTGGCTAATGCATTGTGTTTTAGTGTTTTTACATGGCCGGTGGATCTCTCCTCCATCTCTTTAGCTTGTACTTCAATCCCATGATTCTTTACAAGTCTTGTCCTGGTTCCAGGAGAGTGGTTTCCCTTTCTGTGCTGGGACTCAGATTCCCAGCATACCTTGGGCTCATTATTTTCAGGCGGGTGAAGGAAAGTAGGTCGGGAATCCATGAAACCAATAACAGTTGAAAGATCCAGTAGTCACAATCTGATTTAGTGATGTCCTAGTTGTGGATGTGACACATCTGTGTAGAACAAAACAACACATTTAAAAATGTATTGATGAAATAAACCTTATTACACACACACACACAAAAACGTCTTTGTGGGTTTAACTCTATTTTCACAAGTGTTTAATTTTCATTGTCATATGTTCATTGATCAAACATTTTAACTGACATTGGAAAGAAAGTATTATGGAAACTATGGATTTAATGTCAGCTCAGTTATGCATTGTAAATTCACTCATAGAGTAACAACTGTACATGTATAATGCATATTGAACTGATCTGTACATTAACCATAATCATGGTTTTACCTCAATTAAACTAACATGGTTACTAAATCACGGTAACCACAAATTAGCAATGGTTTTGCTACACTAATCCTAGTTTAACCATGGTATTTGTAGTAAAACTGGTTGTATATTAATGTTAATTAATAGATAATTTTACAACACTTACAGTCCTAATGGAAGAAAGTTTTGAATGATGAATGGTTTACTTGAAATCAGTTTTAAAATACTTTCAAAACTTGTGAAAATAGAACCAAAGCAACTACATAAACAGATAAATTAATAATAATAAACTTAAACGCTCAAATTTCCCTGCTGAAAAAGAAAAGAAAATAGATTTTAAAAAATGTAGGTCAGTTTAGGAAAACATTATCCAAAGCCCTGAAAAACAGACCTGTCTAACTATATTAGTTTGCAGCTGTTGATTTAATAATAATAATAATAAATCTTATTCTTCTTCTTTTAGTTCAGTATTTCGGTTTTAACTCTCCGTTAGCATTAATATAATGTAACATCTAATTTCTAAACAAGTTCCCAAGTTTCCCGCGTGTTCTTCAAAGGAGGGACAGAGATTCGAATTTACACGCGACGCCTAACTACACACACGTCACCATAACACAAGTAAACCCTATCCGTTATTAACGAAGTACACCAAATAGAAAACAGTATCATACTCACTATTTAATGCCTCAAACACCGAACACAGACATTGTCACGACGCTGTGCTGTTTTGAGCCTCTGTTCGCAGATGCTGTAGATGTGAAGTGTTTCCCTCTCGCGCTTGAACAAATGACGACGCTCAGTTCTACACTGAGGATGACGCACGCGCACGCACGGAATACAGCTCGCGTATCGATTTGGTTTGATGTGCATTTCATTTTTCCAAAACATCAACTGGCATTTTAGAGATGTGAGCGTTACACTGTCGTGTTTCTTTGCTTTCAGCTGGGAAATCGCCAGAAAGCATCCGCATCCCTATTCAAACATCAGTGTATCTGCATTTTATAGACTGGATTTAATTTTCTAGAAAATAAGTTATTTATTTAATAACTAACGTTATATATCCGATTCCAATACTCTAGAAAATGTTTTAAAATCCTTATGAACCACATGTCCCATTTATATGCCCATTTACAACTTAAGATCAATATGGATCATAAAACCAGTCACGAGTAACTTTTTTTGAAACTGAAATGTGTAGATAATCTGAAAGCTGGATAAATAAGCCAAAATTGGCTGGGATACACAACTATGTGAAAATCTGGAAACTGAGGGAGCAATCAAACAAACAAAATCTAAATATTGAGAAAATTGACATTCAAGTTGTCCAAATTAAGTACTTAAAGCACACGGCTGATCATCTCTTTATTACTGTACAACTATATGTGTGTTTGTCTGTTTCTCCTGATGCATTATTTCCCTCTCAGAGAAACATCCGAGACAAAGCTGACACTTTGGTGAAACAACTGAGCTGGAAAACCCCATGAGCATTAAATAATTGATCTGGCTTTAAGTACATGCACTCATACTTTTCTTAAAGATAAATAACCAGCTTAGACCTGCAAGAAACCAGAAGAGGTTTTGCTTGTGCTTAAATGCTTAAAACCCTGAAATGTAAAAACAAATTTAAAATCAAACCTGTTTTTAAGATAGGAGAGACACATTTATTAGCATTATAAGCCCAAATTCCTAAACAAGTAACAGAAAAAAAATGATTTGAGGAATCATTTATAACTGGAAGAATAGCAGGATGAGTTACACTCTGAAGTCTGATACTTTATACTTCAATATTAGTGATGCACTGTTCAGAATGTTACAGATTTGAAAGGAAGTCTTTTTTTTTTTTGTTCACCAAAGCTGCATTTATTTGGTAAAAACAATGAAGTAAAAATTATGAAATATTATTACCATTTCAAACAGCTGTTTTCTATGTGAATATATATTAAAGTGCAATTTATTTCTGTGATGTGCAGCTGTATTTTCAGCATCATTCCTCCAGTCTTCAGTGTCACATGATCTTCAGAAATCATGAAAATATTAAGCATTTCTGAGTATTATCATATAAATAAATAAAAAAAACAGTTGTGCTGCACAATATTTTCGTGGAAACTGTGATGCATTTTATTTGAATGAAATGACAGTATTTAAAAAAAAAAAAAAAACTTTTGAAACATGTCTTGAATATCACTTTTGATCAATTCAGTGCATTTTAACCTTTCAGTATTTCATCTCAATTTAGACTTTCATGTCATACTTATGACTTTCTCAACTACTCTTTAAACTCGATTTAATTTTCTCAATTGAAATGTTTCAATCTCAATTTTGACTATCGCATATTTACAACCATCATAATTTTGACTTTCTCAACAATGCCTGCCAAAACTTTTATCTATGATTTCTACATTTAGATTTTTCTCAATTTCAACACTTTTTATTTTTTTCAAAATTATGACTGTTTAAACTCGTAATTTAGTTTTTTTTTTAAACCTCATAATTTAGATTTTAATTACAGTATGTCATAATTTTGACTCTTAATTATGAATCTCATCATTTTTACTTTCTCAATCATGACTGTCTAAACTTTTTGGTTAACTTCAACCTTTAATATCATAATTTAGATTCATCTCAATTTCAACTTCATGTCATAATTTCACATTTCAAACATTTAAACTCATCATTTTGTTTTTTTAAACCTCTTAATTTAGATTTTGTTTGCTCACTATTACAATTTATTATGTCATAATTAAGACTTTCTTAATTATTATGACTGTTTACACTGCATGTATTTTTTGTCAATGTCATTTTTTTAATTTCTCAATTTCAACATCATAATTTTAGACCTTTTATCTCATAGTTATTACTGTTTGCACTTGTAATTTAGATTATGTCAGTTTGGTTTTCTCAAATCTCATAACTTTTAGACTTTCATCCTTATAATTTTTGTCTTGACAATTTTGACTTCACTTACTTATTTTGAGGTAAAACTTAAATTTCTCATCAATGACAATTTAGAATTTAGACTTTTTAAATGTCATAATTACTACGTGTAGCCTAATTATTAAGACTTTTTATCTCATAAATGTGATTTCCGATTTGGGCTGATCTCCTAATTATGAACTATTAAAGCATGAAACGGTACTCTATTATAGCCAAAAAAAAAAAATAATTAAAAAAAAATAAATAAATAAATATATATATATATATATATATATATATATATATATATATATATATATATATATATATATATATATATATATATATTCTGTTTTGTTTTTTTTGATGACTCCCCTCATCCCCTGAGGTAACAACATCTATATTGAAGGGGTTTTATATACAGCAGTCAACAGGCGACCTTAAAAATAAATCCTTTTATTAGTTTGTGGATTTGCTTGAGCTAGAAAGAACTAATGAACATAAATAAAATGTGCAAAAGTATTTTGAAAAAAAATACCCTCAGAAAGACCTATTGCATTCAAATTGACTCAAATGATTCGCGAACCCGCTACGAACTCCCGAATTGATTCAAATGATTCGCGATCCCCAAACTGACTCAAATGATTCGTGAACCCACTCCGAACTCTCGAATTGATTCAAATGATCCGCGAAGCCGCTCCGAACTCCCGAACTGATTCAAATGATTTGCGATCCCCAAATTGACTCAATGATTCGCGAACCCGCTCTGAACTCACGAACTGACTCAAATGATTCACGATCCCGCTCCGAACTCCAAAACTGACTCAAATGATTCGCGATCCCCAAACTGACTCAAATGATTCGCGAACCCGCTACGAACTCCCGATCTGACTCAAATGATTCGCGAACCCGCTACGAACTCCCGAACTGATTCAAATGATTCGCGATCCCCAAACTGACTCAAATGATTCGTGAACCCGCTACGAACTCTCGAATTGATTCAAATGATTCGGGAAGCCGCTCCGAACTCCCGAACTGATTCAAATGATTTGCGATCCCCAAATTGACTCAATGATTCGCGAACCCGCTCTGAACTCACGAACTGACTCAATTGATTCGCGATCCCGCTCCGAACTCCAAAACTGACTCAAATGATTCGCGATCCCCAAACTGACTCAAATGATTCGCGAACCCGCTACGAACTCCCGATCTGACTCAAATGATTCGCGAACCTGCTACGAACTCCTGAACTGACTCAAATGATTCGCGAACCCACTCCGAACTCCCGATCTGACTCAAATGATTCGCGAACCCGCTCCGAACTCCCGAACTGGTTCAAATGCTTCACGCTCCATACTCCGAACTAGGAAGAATTAGAAAGCGTGCATTGTGAAGGGTGCTCTGAAAAGCGGCAGCGCAGGCAAAGGATTAAAACCTCTATTAAAGCAGATGTCCAAATGAACATACTGGTACGCTAAAAGCACGTTCTGGGCGCACGGAGAGGTGGCGGTACGCTCAAGAGCTATATCTGAAAGTGGCGGTACTGAGTACCTGTGCGTACCGGCCCACTTAAAGCACTGCATCCACTCATATTTAACATCTATTAACCTCTGACCCCTCCATGTGCAACTGACCAAACAGTGCATGACAAACAATGGAGCGTAATTGATGTGCATGAGCAATGAAATGTTCTCTGTGTTCAGACATTGATCGACTGGACAGAGACCTGACCGTTGAACAGATGCAGGGTGAGTCTGATCAATAACTGTATCCTCTGATAGCAATCATGCATTGAGCTGTTCAATCATTGAAATCTGCCCTAAAAGATGCGTAACAATCCTGGCCAGCGCAGAAAAAAAGCAACATATGTAACCAACAGCGTTTACACCCGAGTAATGGCATTAATAGTAATGTGCTAGGATGCTAATATTCTCTATGTAATGTTTTCTATGGCTTCTGTAGGTAAATTCATGATGCAGGTGCTGCCCCCTCGTGGACAAGCAGTGCATGAGGACAGCCCAGATAAAGGAAGAGTTTCTCAGATCCAACATTTCTATAAAGACTTTTATAAAGATACTAATTGATTTCCATTTTAAACAAACTCTGTTCTTTTGAAGTTTCTATTCATATGTGAATCCTGAAAAATAAATATTGGTTTCCACAAAAATCCATAAACATTGGTAATAATCAAAAAGTGTTTCTTGAGCAGCAAATCAGAATATTAGAATGATTTCTGAAGGATCGTGTGATGCTGAAAACTGGAGGAATGATGATGAAGATTCACAGAAATAAGTTACAAATTTTCACAAAGAAAAGAGTTATTTTAAAAAACTCAACATTCACTAATTTAGTTATTGTTGTTGCACGTTTTAATGCAATATTTGATAACTGTGCATGTTTGAGGTGGCAGGTGCTTTGATAAGTTTTATGATCAGACACAAATTTGCCGAAGCACGGAGCAAAACTAAAAAATGAGTTAATAACAAATTAACAACTCTATTTAAAACTATTTAAAAAATTGTATTGGTCAACTTACCAATTTTAATCAATTTTAGTATAAACTTTTTGTAAGGTGTTAAAAACAAATTCTGCTGAAGTTTGGGCATGTTAAACTTCATAGAAACTACTTCATCTGTTCCAACTGTAACTATCCTGAGTTTAGAATGTTCATTATTTTACTGTGATGGAATTTTCAGTTTAACAGACAGGAAACATTCAAATATTTAAATGAGACGGAATCATGTGACATCATCAAAGGCAACAGATGTGAAACTCTGTGTACAGGAGAAGAATGATGTTTAGCCCCCAAAAACTTAATTTAAAATTTATTCATATTCAAAGCACAGTCAGACTGAAACACGTGCAAAATACTGAGCATGAATTGTTACAAACTAAGTGTGTGTGTGTGTGTGTGTGAGAGAGAGAGTACACAAACTGTGACCGAAATCCCAATTTCAAAACGAAATCCAATATCTAAATACATAAAGTGCATGATGGAAAACTTGGCAATTTGAGAAAACTGGACAAAATTATTCTCTATTTACAATATACAGTCAAACAAGGAAGAACGAGTTACAGGTTTAAAGGAACAGCGCACCTGTAAAAGATTGTTTACTCACCCTCCTGTCTTTTTTTGAACACAGTGCACAAGTCATACAAACTACTCTCATGGTGATTTCTGGAGAAAACAAAAAGAGATTTAGAATGACCTGAGGGGGAATAAACATTAACGGAACAATCACGGATGGGGTGGACTCTCCCTTTAAAAAAAACGGTTCACCGAGAGAAAAAAAAAAAAAAAAAAAGGTTTGCTGAAAATTTTCCCTCAGGTCATCAAGATCTTCATTCTTCATCAGATTTGGAGAAATGTAGCATTGTATCACTTGCTCACAGATGGATGCCCTGCAGTGAATGGGTGCCGTCAGAATGAGAGTCCAAACAGCTGATAAAAACATCACAATAATCCACATCACTCCAGTCCATCAGTGAACATCTGGAGAAGACAAAAGCTACATCATAAAAAAAAAAAAAAAAATCAATAAGCTATGATTATCTTTGGTAAAACATCCATAATGACTCTTCCTCCAGTAATAAAGTCCATCCCTTATTATCCTCTGTGGATTATTGTGATGTTTTTATCAACTGTTTGGACTCTCATTCTGACGGCACCCATTCACTGCAGAGGATCCACTTGCGAACGAATGATGGAGTTTCTCCAGAATCTGTTCTTCATCTCAAATCTTGGACGACCTGAGGGTGAGGACACTGCCAGTAAACCTTCATTTTTGGGTGAACTATCTCTTTAAATGATATCTCAAGTGTCACGCAGAGCAAATATCACACGTCCTGCTCCACAGAATCCAAAGAGCACTTCCTAGAAAGTCCTACAGTTTAGTTCCCAAAAAATCTCCCAGAGGAAGGCGTCTAAATACTGAGATTCTCTTCTTTAATACTGCAGAACTCGAGCACATCAAATGCTTCTCCATAGAAAAATAAACCACTTCTGATCAGATTCAAAACAGTCTTATACCCGTTCTTTCCGCCAGGATCACAGACAAATGGTGAAACGGGCAGCGAACACTGAGAGGATTGTCGAGCACAGCAGAACCGATCGTCTGTGGATACTGAACAAGTGCTTTATCTGTAGTGTGCACTGCGGTCGAGAGAGAACAGTTTACCCTGCTTTTCAGAGAAGAGATGAAACGACCGTAACATCGGACGTGGATTTCAGTATGTACTCCACAGACAGGTCAATCACTGGCCATTCAAAGCCCATTCAACCCGGTCACCATGAGCAGGAGTGGGCGTGTCAATGTCCGAATGCCCCGCCCCTGTGGCGAGCGACATCTCTGAACTGCCACGGGTTATTGGTTGTAACTCACCTGCGGAGGAAAGACAGTCATGAAGATATTCATCAGGACGGCTGTGTCCTACTTTTTTTTATGCTGTCTTTACTAAATAGCATGCAAAATAAGAACAAGTTACAAAATCGTATGCCAAAAAGGTTAACTGAAACGTTAAACCTTAAAGTATATAATAATATTAATGAAATAAAAGACAACTTAAAGAGAGTATACTATCATAAGTTCACTGTAATGTCAAATAAAGTTTTAACTTAAAATGCATTTTAATTTTTTTTTAAATATTTTTGTCATGCTTTAAAGTACAATTATTCTGATGAGCATGCAATGCATGTGATATTAATTTTAACTGTAGTGTGTTAAAGGTAATATATTTTAAATGTACTAAATTGCAACTTATTTTAGTGAGAATGTGACTAATTTTAGTAGGAATGAGATATAGTTTGAATTAGTTTTTTATTTTTAGTTACATTTTTTAGTCATTTTTATTTTTGTTTTTATATGTCTATATAGTTTTTTTTTGTCTATTTCCTTTTCAGTTTTAGTTATTTTAGTACTTCCAATGTATTTGTGCATGCTTTTTTTGGCCCGTTATTAAATGTGCACTATTATTTGTCACTTTTGTAAATGCAAAAATGTAAATAATTACCCACAAGGCCTTGCACTAGACGAGCGGAGGACTTCCTCTCTCACAGAAATCACACACACTCACTCTGTTCGGTTGGCATGGTGTCCTGGGACAGCGGCTCAGAGTCCAGGAGGACCTGAGGGAGACCCACCATCCTCACGCCGGGGTCACGCCCCCCGATGACATCATCACTCATCACCATGGCGTTGAGAGCCACGCCCCCCACGGCGTGCTCATAGTCCAGAGGAAATTCATTCAGACACTCGGCACTGGACTGCATGTGAACAGAATTACACCACAGTCACACAGCATAGAGTTAAATACAATAGAATTACACTACAGTCCCACTGAAGCAGTAAGACATGCATTTCTGGGTTTTTACCATGATTAAGATCCAGGGTTATTACAATTAAGCATTAAACTACTACTTAAACTGCATAAAATTAACTTTTTTTCAACTTGTTTTATTTTATCTAGTTCGCAAGTTAACATTTTACTTTAATTTAGTTTAATTATATCTCAATAAGAACATTTGACAAATCTACAAAAAATTACAAAAACACAACAAAAGTACTAAAACTAACTCAAATTGAAATTAAAACAAGACATTCTTTTTTTCACTTAGTCTTACTCAAGTATTAGCATAACATAATTTTTTTTATAGAAATTACAAAAAAATGCCAAAATCACAACAAAATTACTGAAACTAACAAATTAAAATGTAAAAAAATTATAAAAATTTCAAAATATTAAATATGCTTTTATTGTATCAGTGATACTAAAATTACACTCATTACGGCACAATACAACAAACATCAGTGTTTTAAAAACTAAATAAAATTATACAATAAAAAAATTATCCAATGGAAACACTTGAAAAATAGAACAAAAAAAATGAAATAAAATTCATAAAAAAACACTAGACATATTTTTAAAATACTAATACAAATGACAAAAACACAACAGAATGACTAAACCTTAAAGATTTGAATAAAAAATATATAAAAGAAACGTATGTAAAAAAAATAATAATAATAAAAAAATAGGTTAAATGTAAATGATTTATCTAGAAATAACTTAATGCATTAATAAATTACTGTAATTAATATATGTAATATTATTAATAATAAAGTGAATTTACTCCACAGATTCTGTCTGAAGCTTGATGTTGGAATCATTTCTCTCTCGCTCAGAAACATGCACAAACGGAGAGATGGAGCACCAACCGTGAGGCCGAGGGCTTTGAGGATGTTCATTTTACACATGGGACAGGTGCGATGGTCCACCAGCCACGGGTCCACACAGCTCTTATGAAACAGATGCCTGCGAGAAGCAGACGCACACGAGAAACATGTGTGAATCAGTCTAATACAGAAGCCTTTTCAATCAACAGACCATTCACATCCTGGTTTCATAGCTAGAAAAGAGAGTATTTAGCAACTTTGTTATATGAAGACATAGAAATATGGTATAGCATATATATATATATATATAATATATCCATTCAAAAGTGTGAGGTCAGTGATTTTTTTATTAAAAATGCATTAGTTCGTCAAAGATGCATCAAATTGATCAAAAGTGATAGTACAGTAATGTTACAAAAAGTTTCTGTTTCAAATAAAATGCAGATAAATTCATCTGTGAATCCTGAAAAAATAAATGTATCTTGTTTTCCACAAAAACAAGTGTCTTCAACATTGATAATAATCAGAAATGTTTCATATGCTTCTGATTTCTGAAGGTCATGTGACTCTGAAGACTGGAGGAATGATGCTGGAAATACAGCGGAGCATTACAGAAATAAATTACACTTTACAATATATTCACATAGAAAACAGCTGTTTTAAATTGTATTAATGTTTTGTAGTTTTAAAGCATTTTTCTGCATTTTTTATCAAATAAATACAGCCTTGGTGAGCAGGAGAGACTTTTTCAAAAACATTAATAACATTTACCTACTATTATAATATAAACAAAATGTGACCCTCATAAAGGTCAATTAAAAAAAAAAATTTTTTATGCATCATCTGAAGCTGAATAAATCATCTCTCATTGATGTCTGGTTTGTTCGGAGGACAATATTTGTCTGAGATACAACTATTTGAAAATCTGGAATCTGAGGGTGCAAAAAAATCTGAATATTGAGAAAATCATCTTTAAAGTTGTTCAAATTAATTCTTAGCAATGCATATTACTAATCAAAAATTAAGTTTTGATATATTTATGGTAGGAAATTTACCATATATCTTAACGGAACATGATCTTTACTTAATATCCTAATGATTTTTGACATGAAAGAAAAATCAATGATTTTGACCCATACAATGTATTTTTTTCTACAAATTTATTTCTACAAATACACCCCAGAGACTTCAGACTGCTTTTGTGCTCCGGAGTCACATATTACCGTAGATGGAATACACAATGTAGTAATATAGCGCTTTGCTACTGATGAAGCAGTTTTAATGTAGCTGTGCTGTTAGTAACTCGTCAGAAGTGCAGTCAGGTGTGTGTTTACCTGCAGGGTAAGACTCGGACTACATCATTGGGTTTATAACCCTCGATACACACAGCACAGTTGTCGAAATCACTCTCCGTCTCCTACAGGGAACACACACACACACACACACACACATTATAAAGAGGACACAGAGAAAACACACTGTTTAAAGAGTAACACGCTGCATGTGTTCTTCACCTCGTCTCCTTTCCTGATGCTCCGCACTTGTAACTGGCTGATGGCTTTTTTGGCTGCGTCTCCCAGCCTCCTCTGACCAATCAGAGAACAGAATGTGATTAATAAACGCTTTTCTCCCAGATCTTCTACATCCGTCTCTCGTTAGAATAATTAAAGACTGAGGACTGTGATGAAAGCCTCTGCGGTGGGTTTCCTGTGATGGAAGTCACTTCCTGTGGCCTGGAATCATGGTTTAGGGTCACGTTGAAACATACAATCACACAAACCACTGAAAACAAGCAACAGTGGAGAAACAATGTGGTTTGATCTGAAGGCTGAACAATTCTTGGGGTGGGAAATGTCCAATTGCAATTTTTCTGATATATATATATATATATATATATATATATATATATATATATATATATATATATGTTATTATTTTATTAATAACTGCACAATTTGGCCAACGTTTTGTGATTTTTTTAATCAATGTGACTATAAAATAATAATAATAGTTTATAATTTTTTTATTATGGTTTATAATTTATTTTTGAATATATTATTATTAATAATACTAAAGAAAAATGTATATTTCTAAATTAAAAAAAAGTTTATCAATAAAACTGCACAGTTAAATAAAAACCGGTATAATGCAAAACAATTTTTCAATTGTATTTTTATTTGTATAAATAAATATAATAATAAAATGCACACTAATAATACTAAAATGTAAAATAATGTTGCAATATTTCACTGTTCAATAAAATTTCAGTATTTAAGAAAATATTATAAAAATGTATAATAATTTTACGATTTATAATTATTTATTTAGATATAAAATTTTACTTTCTTATAAAATATAATTTTTTTTATATTAATGAAATACTCCACTGTAAAATAAAAAATAGTTTAAGAAAAAAAATATGAATGATAATAATTGTATTGTTATTTATATAAGCCATAATAAATATTTGAAATATTATTAATCTAATATTTCGTTGCACAATAACATTTCAGTATTTTAGAACACAAGTATAAATATTGTTCTTATATTTCATTCCTAATAATATAATAAATATTATTTGTTATATATTATATAGAAACAGGAGATGAAGTGATGTAAACAGAGTTTATTGAACAATCTTAGTTGCATATGTCTTCGTCTGATGAGCAAAAAAATATTAGCAAGTTATGATATTTCAAACAGTTTCACAACAACAACAACAACGTCCTGTAAAACATCTCTTATTCACAAGCATGGGACTGAACAACAATGGAAATGCATGAGCAAGGGAAAATTTATAAGAAATACAAAAATATGAGAAATATAATGAATGAATAAATGATTAACAAAAATAACTGATAAACAATCAAATCATTAATCATATGAGTGACTAATGATTATGTGAATACATGATTATAAATGGATTAAAAAACATGCAAACAAAACACACACACACACACACACAGTTCAAACGTGAAGCTTTGAGAAATCACTTTCTCAAAAGGAGACGATGTTTCTCAGGTTTGTACCTGATTGCGGTCTCTGGCGTTGGCGTATCTGAAGCGCTGGATGTAGTAGAAGACGAGCCAGGCCAGCGAGATGATCATGAGGATGATGAAGGAGATGGAGACGAAGACCACGGAGGTGCGGCTGACGTATTTCTGGAGGTTGCGTGTCCCGATGGTGATGTGCATGAGAACGGTGATGTTCCTCTCCATCAGAAGAACCAGCTCACGACCCTTGGGTTCGGGGATCATGATGGCCACCACGTCACCGGAGCCTGAAACACAGAGACACCGTTAACCAGAGAACCCACAAACTCTGTCCTGATCAACAACAACAAGTATAACCAGCACACAACAGAAGAAAGCTTCAATGGCTTATTAGTGGCACAGTAAAAAAAGGGGACTTGAACAATCATGGATTTTAGACAAATAAATTAATCATAATTATTAAACCACAAAAAGACTAATTAAATATGACAAATGCATGTAAAACTACAAAAACTCATCAAAATAAAAGTTTGATTTAATTTGAAGTATATAACTTTGTTTTTTAAAGGAGTATGACAGTTTTTCTCCTGTCTTTTCGTTTTAACAGTATGTTAGAGCAGTGCTTTGTTTGCTGTATAAAACAAAAGTGTTCATTATCATTTGATTGTATTTTAAAATATTGTTAGTATTTATAATTGTTATTGTTTCAGTTCTTCGTTTGATTACCACTGTTTTTGATAAAAATATTAAGTATTTAATAAAAAATCCAGATTAAGCAGACAAAAGATTTATTTAAAAAAAATGATGGCATTATTATTGTAAAAACTGTCTCTTTATGAACTCACTTAACAATATACATCTTTCAATTATTAACATTTTATTATTTTAAAACGGAATCCAGAAAAATTATGATGGAAAACATGGAACTCGGGAATAATACAATTGTATGCGACCTTAAAAATTTACATTTTTTAAAACTTTTAATACATTTTTGTTAAACTGTAGAATCCAGAAAGAATCAGGGGAAAAAAAAGGGGGGGGGGGGGGTAAATAGTATTTGGAAAAAACATTTCAAGAATTTGAATCAGAATTTTTAAATCAGAAGAAAAATAAAAAAGATTTCACAGGTCTTAAAAATGAATGTTTTTTTTGTGTGTGACTCTTTCTGATTCTTATGATTTAACGTAACCTTTAAAATAATCCAGAAAAATTTTAATAACTGGAAAAAAAAAAGTGAACTGCAAAGAAATAAGAAAAAAAAGAGAATTTTTTGGGGGAAAAAATTTTAATGGATTTCATAAGGCCATATAAATGTACTTTTTGTTAAACTTTCAATAAATTGTTGTTAAACTGTTTCCATACATTGTATTGTATAATGATTCATTATTTAGACATGCTTTTTGATTACTAAAATTTTATGTGACCATTAAAGCAGAATTTAACAAATTTTAATAATAATAATAAAAAAAATTAATCCAGAAAAGTTAAAACGGAAAATAAAGAATTTAGGGGGGAAAAATAAAGGAAACCCCTGATCAAAAGCACAATGAAAATCTTTAAAGATAAAACCAAACGAAAGGCAAAGCTCAAAGAGAGAATCAACGTGAACACAAAAACACACAGAAACACACAGACAATATAGACAATAAAAGACCAGCAATATTTCTGCAACACTTCACAGACAGATAGAGAAAGAGAAAACTTTCACCGCAAAACATTTTCTAAGACACAGAACGACCAGCACACAGCCTGAATGCCAACCTCACGTCTGAAGCATCACTCACGACATCCATCCAGATGTGAGAGAACATGCAAACACAGCTGGACCAAGCCCATCTCTGCTCAGAAGAACCACAGACACATCACAAACCATCAACACTTCCCTGCAGGACCTGACTTTATACAGAAGTCTCTGACACAGAACACCCACAAAAACAGTCATGCATGGGACACTGTACATTACAGTGCCCAAGGTCCAAGAACGAATGTTTTCAGAACCTGAATGGCAGTGAATGGGTGCCGTCAGAATGAGAGTCCAAACAGGTGATAAAAACATCACAATAATCCACAACACTCCAATCTAACAGTTCACATCAGGAGAAGCCGTAAGAAACAAATCAATCATCAAACGGTTTTAACTTCAAACTGTGGTTTCTGGCCAAAATATGAGTCTATGATCCATAAGGCCAGGTTCACACCGCAAGCTGCAGCAGAGCAGAAGCAGCGCGTATTTTTTTCGGTGCCCATGTTAACAGATGAGAGCGTTCACACCGCACGCAGAAGCTGCGCGGCAGAGCGTAGCAGAAGCAGAGCAGAAGCAGCAGTGCCGCGATCGTTTCGGCGCTGGGTCTATTTTTGCAGCGCTGCTGACGCTCAGTTAAAGTGAAAGTACACCTTTGATGGACAAAATAAATATGATTTCACACAAAAAGTGCTCTAACTGCACAAAAAAAGCACATCTAGGGTGTTTTAACAAGAACTAGAGTATGTTACGAAAAGGAAATTAATATAAAAAATATGTATAGAAGATAAAGTGACCATGGCCAAAATGATCATGATCATGGCCAAAATACACATGTACTTAAACGAAAATTTGCCCAAAATTTGCATTAATGATATCTACTGTGTTCTTAGCAAATTACATAAAAAATGTATGATATTTAAAACCTCATATTTTTCTATTTTTTATTATAATTTTATTTTTAATATATATATATATATATATATATTTTTTTTTTTTTTTTTTTACAATATCTGTTAAAGTACTTACAGTTCTATCCAAAAATAGACTTTTTTTGCCGAAATACAAAAACAACTTTAAATAATTTATATTGCTAGCTTAGCCTTGGAGATTTATTTATTATTAGTAGTATTCTTTTAATAACTAGGCCTATGTATTGGCAGAAGAACGGATGTCATGCTAACAATCATAAACAACAGCACGTGGTGTCACAGGCGGTGGTCTTCAGAGTGCACCTGGAAAGACAATAATGGACGACACTCGTCTCATTGTGGAAGTTGAGAAATATCAAGTTCTTTATGATCCACACAATGTACTTTATAAAGACTTGCAGGAGAAGGAAAAAGCATGGGATGAAGTTGCAGCGGCTCTTATTGCAGATGGTAATTAATTTTATAGTGTTTTTGACGCTTTCGCTGGCACACGAGCAAACAACTCAATATTTGATTCAAAATTGATTCAATTGGAACCATTTATTTACAATTTCTAAATTACACAAGCACACAAATAACAAAAGCAGGTGATACATGCATATATAATAAACAAGTAAATGCTGATTTCAAGATGAGCAGGAAGTCAACGCTGTGAAGCATCTACAATACACATAATTTAAAACCGTTTATTAAATTGGTTTTCAGGGTGTTTTTTGGTAAATTTGATTGCAAACAAACCCAGTGACAAGATGGTAATATGCACCATGTTCTCTCCTACGTCGGTTAATGGGAATGAACCCAAAGTCTGGGTCTTTTTAGTCTCCTTAATAACAAATATAGCGCGATGGCCTTTCTTCTATCAACAACACGTACTGCACGGAAAACAAAGACAGCAAAACAAAGATCCAACAAAAGTAACAATTAAATTATTAATTAAAAAAGCTTCTTGCCTAGTCTTTTTATTTAAATGTATTTTAAATGGGAAATAAAGCAATGCGAACGTACCCATTATAGAGCACTCTGACCAAAATCTGCTGTTCAGTTGCGCGCTGCCTCCGCTGTCGGTGTGAAAGCAAAATAGGCGCGCGCTGCTTCTGCTCTGCCTACCTGCTGCTAACGCTCTGCTTCTGCTCTGCTGAAACTTGCGGTGTGAACCCGGCCTAATAACGCTTCCTCCGTTAAAAAAACTGGTCTGGTCTGAATCAGGAGAGAAATCTGCACAGATCAAGCAGTGTTTAAACAGCTCTAAACAAATATGTTTTGAAGTGAGAGGTTAAAAGAAAACATACTTTTTCACTGAAGAAGCATTATTATAGATTATGGACTCATATTTTAGTCAGAAGCAAAGGTTTAAATAATGCAATGATGATTGTTTTTGTTTCTTACAAACTACAGCTTACAAGCTTTAGTCTTCTCCAGATGTTAACTGCTGGACTGGATCACTTGTGGATTATTGTGATGTTGTTATCATCCGTTTGGACTCTCGTTCTGACGGCACCCATTTACATACATTGGTGAGCAAGAGATGCAATGCTACATTTCTCCAAATCTGACAAAGAAACAAACTCATCTTCATCTTGGATGACCCGAGGGTGAGGACATTTTCAACAATTTTTCATTTTGGGCAAACCTATGCCTTTAAACCAGACATGCATTTATAATTACACATTTACCACGAAATTAAGTTGTATTTATGTATCAACCATCACCCATGCTAGATGCAATTATGTACCGCATATTACCAAAGTCATCACTCGTGACCTTATGTGGGCTTACAATAACACATAACCAGACATACATATCTAGTTGACAGATGATGAATGCATTTATAAAATGCACTGACCATCATATTCAGCCAGACATGCAGTTATGAATGTACCATTAGTCACATAATACATCACCTGAATCAGGCATAGTGACGGTCTCATTGGGGTTCGAGGATCCCACGTTGAATATGACCACAGCTGATGCGTTTTTTCCCACGGCGTTTCGGATTTTTTCTCTGTATGTGCAGTTTCCCCGGCTGATGAGCGCGATCCACGCGTCGTGCCCGCGCGGCGTGAACCTGGTGTTGGGGTCGCACGCGTTTTTGTCCTGCGGCGCGACGGGCATCGCTAACACGCCTCTGGTCTCGCGCTTGAGAGAGTGCTCCCCGTAACGGCCGCACTCCGTCTTCTCGGTGCGGACCTCGGCCGTGTCCGGGTCCACGTACGTGATGTTGACGAACGCCGTGTACCACTCCTCCTTCTCCGCCACCGTGAAGTCCAAACACAGCGGATGGATGAAGCAGAAGGACAGCAGCCAGGTGGACAGGGCCAGACTACGACACGCCTGGATCACCGAGAGTGTCATAGCTGTGTTTCCGTTACGCGCAGTGACCGACACTCATGGTCAAACCGTGTAAAAGACCGAGTTTTGAGGTTAATAACCTCTAGAGCATGTTGCCTGTGCGAGACGCGCGTTGGATCGGGGGAAACGCGCGCAGAAGCGGCGCGACGGAGGCATGTTGTGGGATGTTTTCGGCCATTGGCTGTTGACAACAATAACGGACGGAGCGCGAGCGAAACAGCGAGGATCTGCGCATGCGCGACACGCGTAAGGGAGCGTCGTGAAATTCATGTAGTGAGTGAAGTGAGAAGTAAAGCTATATGGAGGAGAGAAGTTAATCAATGAACTTAAAAAAAAAACTGTGAGCAGCAAGTAACGTTAAAAGAGATGTTGAATCCAGTAAGCGGTAATGCACAATTTGTGATTGCGAGCCCCCAATTAAAAAACGAATAAGAAGTAGAAGAAAAAGAAGAAGAAGAAGAAGAAGAAAAGTAAAGCTATTAATCCAAGTAATGCATGGATGCATACGAGAAAATATATTAGTTTATTGTCGGACCAAAATTAAACAAACATTTTAACATCTGCTTTTAGTTAATAAAAGGAGAAAATAAGTAAAAAATAAAAAACTATATTAAATCATTTTAAGTTTGAGATAAAAGAATGTGTGTCTTTGTATATCTATTATGCATATAAATACACACACATGCATGATTATATTTCATTATGTTTATATGTAAAATATATGTATATTTATGTACTTATGGTATTTGTAATTTTAAAAATATATACATGTATGTGTGTGTATTTGTATGTATTAATTCACAGTACACGTACACACACACACACACACACATATTATGTACATTTTTTACAATAACTTTGGATGTGATTAATCGTGATTAAATGTTTGACAGCACTTCCTTTAGTGCATTCGAAAAAATTGCATATTTGAATTATTATTTATTTAATCAATTAAAAAGTCAAAACCGTAAAATGGAGAAATATCTTTACAAAAAAAAAAATATATATATATATTGAAAAATGTCATTTATTATTCCTGTGATTCAATCTGAATTTAAATGTTGATTAAATCTGAATCAGTGCAGTTCATTATCTCCAGCAGAGAGCGCTGTCTCACACTTTTTCCATTCTGATGAAGAAAAGTGTCATCTGTTCCATTGATGTGTAGACATTCAAGATCGTGTTCAGAGGAAAAGCTGTCCTGTTCTAGTGCTCTCTTAAACTGTGTTCAGGGGAGTTTCCCCAGCTATATTTAGACATCCTTTGTAATGTCCCTCATGCACATTAGGGAATCCACAACCGATTGCATTTACATTTACACACAACAGTTCTGGTGCACATGAATGAAAGACACAAACTGGTGAGTGTAGGAGATAAAAATAAATGCAGTGGTAAGGGCAGCATCAACAAATAGGACACAAGCCCACATAAAAATCACCATTTTACATAGTGCATCAAAAAGCTCGACATTTTGTAATCTTCACCAGTGTCTCATTTTCTGCACTCTATGCTTCTTTCCTGTTGCTGCTTGGCCAGTTGGAAACCTGAGCAGTGAGCCAGGCCTAAAATCAAAAGAACACTGATATAAATCCACTTTTCTATAGGGAAATACCTAATCGTTCAGTTTAAGTTATTGTGTGTGTGTTTAATTAATTTATGTAATACGTCATTATTTAAGTTAAATGTAGCTTTTATAGGACATCAGTGATTGGTCTGGCTCTGACTAATAAGCAAAGAGAAATTCAAAGGGCACCTAGTGTCTGTTATTAAACTGATTTACTACAAAAAACATAGTTTAACCATGGTATTACTGTGCTTATACAAGTGGTAAAATATTGTTACTACACTTTTACCATGGTTTTATTTGCATCTACACTTTTTTCTTATTTTTTACCCAATTGTTTAGTTTTTATAACTGTAGTGCGTTAATGGTTTGATGTTTTGTACAGTTAAATTAAAAAGAAAGATAATAAAAAAAGATTCGCGATCCGAGCTCCGAAGTTCCAAATAAAACGATTCACGAATTTCAGATCGGACTTCGGAGAAAATATCACGAATCTTTTAAAACGCAGAATGATTTGCGAATCCTCTGATCTGAATAAAACGCATCGCGATCCGTTGCTTCGAAGTCCTGATCTGAATAATGATACAATCATTTCAGATTGAGTTTTTGGAGCATGCATCACAAATGACTCGACTCAAGAAATGATTCGCAAACCTGTTCAAATCTAAATCAAATGATTCGCGATATGCGCTTTCAACGGAAAGTTCACCCAAAAATGAATATTCTGTAATTAATTAACTCACCCTCATGCAGTGCTTTAAGTGGCCTAAAAGAGGTGCCGGTGTCCTCAGTGCTTTAAGTGGCCTTTTTGATGTCTCCCCTCATCCCCTGAGGTAACAACAACTATATTGAAGGGGTTTTATATACAGCAGTAAACAGGCAACCTTAATAATAAATCCTTTTATTAGTTTGTGGATACGAACTCCTGAACTGATTGAAATGATTAGCGTTCCCCTAACTGACTCAAATGTTTCGCGAACCCGCTCCGAACTTTCGAATTGATTCAAATGATCCGCGAAGCCCTTCCGAACTCCCGAAGTGATTCAAATGATTTGCGATCCTCAAATTGACTCAAATGAATCGCGATCCCGCTCCGAACTCCTAAACTGACTCAAATGATTCGCGAACCCGCTCCGAACTCTCGAATTGATTCAAATGATCCGCGATGCCGCTCAGAACTCCCGAAGTGATTCAAATGATTTGCGATCCCCAAACTGACTCAAATGAATCGCGATCCCGCTCCGAACTCCTAAACTGACTCAAATGATTCGCGAACCGGCTCCGAACTCTCGAATTGATTCAAATGATCAGCGATGCCGCTCAGAACTCCCGAAGTGATTCAAATGATTTGCGATCCCCAAACTGACTCAAATGAATCGCGATCCCGCTCCGAACTCCTAAACTGACTTAAATGATTCGAGAACCCGCTCCGAACTCTCGAATTGATTCAAATGATCCGCGAAGCCGCTCCGAACTCCAGAACTGATTCAAATGATTCGCGATCCCCAAACTGACTCAAATGATTCGCGAACCCGCTCCGAACTCCCGAACTGACTCAAATGATTCGTTATCCCGCTCCGAACTCCCAAACTGGTTCAAATGCTTCACGCTCCATACTCCGAACTAGGAAGAATTAGGAAGCGTGCATTGTGAAGGGTGCTCTGAAAAGCGGCAGCGAAGGGAAAGGATTAAAACCTCTATTAAAACAGATGTCCAAATGAGCGTATCGGTACGCTAAAAGCACGTTCTGGGCGCACGGAGAGGTGGCGGTACGCTCAAGAGCTATATTTGGTAGTGGCGGTACTGAGTACATGTGCGTACCGGCCCACTTAAAGCACTGCCCTCATGTCGTTACAAACCTGTAAAACCCTCGTTCATCTTAAAAACATAAATTAAGATATTTTTGATGAAATCTGAGAGCTTTCTGACCTTTGCGTAGACAATTACACAACTGTAACGTTCCCAAACCCAGAAACGTAGGACATTGGTAAAATAATCCATGTGACTTCAGTGGTTCAACTGTAATTTTATGAAGCTTTTATGAATTTTATGAAGCATAAAATAATGATTTTATTCAACAGTCCTCCTCTGTGCATCACCATCAGTCTGCTTGATCAACAATAGCATGAAAACATGTATTATTAAATACATAAAGGATATTTGTGTTGACATTTAATCATTGCAGAGTTGTGTAATATTCTGCTTTTCTCTGTTTTTGTTCATTTTGAGGAATACTGAATCTGTTTTTGTGCAGGTGAGATGAGTAAACTAACTCATATACTTTTTTTTTTTTTGTAACTTAAATGTAATGCATTACTTTGGCAGTTCTTGAAAAAGTAATCATATTAATAGCTTGCTATACTTGCAATGCATGACCCAAAAACACTGGTTATGGGATTACTGTTTATTGACCAATATAGGAGATGGTTGAGGATAACAGCGGTCTATTTTATTAACTTTAATATAGCCACAAATTATTTTATAAAGCATTAGATTTTTTACATAAACTTCAACCAATGATTCAATGTTATTTTTTTATGTACAGTATACAGTCTCCTTTAACAGTAGATGAACAGAACTTGAAGGATGCTTTTGCACTCATAGAGTCCGGATCAAGGCATCTTGAACAGATTTAGTTTGAATCTAGACACCAGACACCGGAGATCTTGACTGCTGCATTGGAAACACACACTATGCATGTTAGTTTGGCTCATCTAGACTGATTTCAGTGAAGATATCTTCTGCTGCTCCCTGCCCTGTAATACACACATAAACACAAAGTGACACTGTAAACTCACAACATCACACATGCATAGACCAAAAATCATTCTACAATTACTTTCTTTTGGTTCTACTGACCGGCATTGCTGAAATTATTGTTGTTTTCGTTTTGCGTCGTATCGGTGGCTTCAGCTTCGGTCAAATCGTTTAAATCAGATTCGCCTCCGAGCAGATTCAGGCACAGGTTAAAATCCTCGTCCTTCATTGGTGGAGACAAGCTCGAGTTTGAAGAGAAACTATTTTCTTCTGGAACATTCTGATAATCTTTAAGATAACAGACGGGAAGATCATCACCAATACTGAACACAACAAAGTGAGCTTTTACATCTCATTCATTTCCCTCTCAGTGAAGACAGCAACCATCAAGAGAAGGCTTTCAGTTATAAAGCTATTTGAGAGCTTGCTTATAATGACAGATGTAAAAATGCTACTGTTTGGAAAATGCTTTACCGTTGTCATTAGTGGATGCTTCTTCAGTTTTCTCTCCACAAGACCCATTTGCTTTGGGATCAGTCTTCTCCTCTGACTTGTCCTCTTGTACGTAGTCCGCACACACAGACAGATCTGAGCAGGAAGACATAGCGAGAGATTAATCAAAACCTACAGGTAGATTTACAGGTTTCTGATCAGACATTCACATTCACACTTGCCTTTGTTAGTTTGTTCATAGCTTATGCCTTGTTGGTCGTTTCTGAGCGGGGTGTCAACGTAATCATTGGCAGCTACGTCCACACGAGTCAGATCAAATGAGTAACTCTACAATCACAATGCAGGAATGATGAAATTAGAATACAGTAGATCACATTAGACTAAGTGTGTGTGTGTGTGTGTGTGTGTGTGTGTGTGTGAGAGAGAGAGAGAGTATGCAAAAGCCCCCCCAAAGAAATATACATGCAAGTATGTTAAATGTTGTTTCATTTCATAATTTAATTAAATGTTTTATTTTATATAGTGCGATACAGGATACAGTAAAAAAAAAAAAGCAAATTGTACGAAAACTGCAAGAAATGACTAAAGAGTATTTAAAGCATGAGAAAAGTAGGTGGATAAATAAATGAAAAAAAAATAATTTGATAAATTAAAATTAGTTACATTTTCAGTTAAATTATAATTGATCTATTAACATTTTTATTTGATAAAAATAGAATTTCAAAACAAGAAATTATAGTGTGAGCCTATTTAATTGAAGTGGGTTAGTGAATCAATAGAAATACACTATTTTTGTAATATTGTTTTTATTTATAGATTAAATGACAGTGTTATCCTCTTTGATGTTAGTGATTTAAGCAATTCAATAATAATAATAATAATAATAATAATAATTCATATTACCTAAAGAGTATTTAAAGCTCGTGAAATGTAGGTGGGTAAATAAATGAAAAAAAAGATAAATTAAAATTTGTTACATTTTCTATTAGTTAAATTTAAATTCATTTATTAATAAAAATAAAAAAAATTAGAATTTCAAAACAACAAAATAATTTTCTAAATTATAGTGTGACCCTATTTAAATGAAGTCGTTTAGTGAATCAATTATAAAAAAATAGTAAACAATATTAAAATAAACTATTTTTGTTCAATTTTATTCATACATTTTTTATTTAATAAAATGCAATACAGGATTAAATTCGAAAATGGTAAGAATTCAAAATGCCAGTAAATGACACCGTGGCACTCTTTGATGTGTGATTTAATTGATTCAATATCAATAAAATTAATTTAAATGAAGGAAATGTACTCAATTTCCCTACTTATGGTAAGAAGGTGATTCTAGTCAGAAGACAGCGTACACTAGGGTTTGTCACAGATCATAATTGTACAAATTTAAACAACGTATCAAATCTTACCCTTGTTTTCTTTCTCAAATAATACAAAAGGCCAAGCAGGGAACCAATCATGAGCAAGAAGAGGACCAAAATGATGACACCTGTCAAAAACACACAGAGATCTGTTGTAGTGGTTCTCAGTTTATAATTAAATGGTTTAATGGGTTAATTAATGAATAGTCTGATCAAGTGACAGTCATTGAAGTCGTCATTCGATCACAGGTGACAGTGAAGAAATGTATAATGTTACGGAAACTATTTCCTTTCAAATAAACGCTGTTGTTTTTAATGTATTTTTAATCAAATAAATGAAGCCTGTGTTGTGCAGAGTCAAGCTCACCTCCTGTTACTGTTGAATCTGAAACAGAGAAATGACAGCAACTTAATATGTTAAAACTGATTAATGTTTTGTTGTAGTGATACAATACCAAGTTTTGCATAATAACTATATTATCATTTATTATTATATAATCAAGAATGCATTACATTGAACAAAACTGACAGTATAGACATTTATTATGTTACAGAAACTATTGCATTTCAAATAAATGCTGTTGTTTTTAATGTATTTTTGACAGTGGTGGACGAAGTACACAAATCAAGTACTTGAGTAAAAGTACAGATATGCAGGCTATAATAAAATATTACTCCAGTATTTTCTATGTACTTAAATAAAAGGTGCTGATAGATATATTTATTTACCAATTTCATATAGGTTACTTTTGGACTTTTTGGACTAAAACTAATGACAGTTTTGACCTATATGATTTTGAGTTACAATAATTAATCCTAAAATTCAACATTTGTAACTTTTAGCAGATTCAGTCCCGCGCGCGCTCACACACTCTCAAATATTCAGTTCACTGGAGACTCGCACTAAACGGTTCATTCGAATCAGTTAGTTGTCGACTCGAGAACCGCTGCAATGAATCGTATGGTGCGATTAGCGAACCGATTTAAACGGTTCATTGAAAAGAATCGGTTCATTCATTAAAGAGCATATAGTATATTCAAAAACTAAACAAATCGTGCCTAAAAAGTGCACGCATCTAGACTAATGTAAAGTTACATGATGAAGTCATACTAGTGCGCATGTGCATTTTGAGTGCGTTCTTTCACTGAATTATTCGGTGTATTCAAATGCATTTATGAATGATCACAAAATTCAAGATATGGGGGTTAGAAAATGTATATATTTATATCATTTTATGTAGTTAATCAATATCACACAAAGAGTCCCATTTCAGTTTTTCTCCAAAAATCTGCATGATTAAAATGTGATATTAAGTTACTACAAACAATAATTTAATTACAAATACAAAATGTTGCAGAATAATGTAATATATGAATGAATAATGGCCTAAAGAAATAATAGCCTTTCTTGTCATTATAGAACCTTTTTAGCACAAAAGGTTCTTTGGAGTTGAGTAAACAACCCTATAGAACCCAAATGAACCCTTTTTACTAAAAGTGTGTTGTCATAACGTTCACCTTGGAGATTGAAAATGTTTCTTTTTTGAGACCCCAGGAGCCCAAATTCAGACCCAGAACAATAAAACCCACAGAAGAGGTGGGAGTTCAAAGGAGGAATCTTTATATTACCAAACTGCAGGGAGAGGAAGAGTAGATATAAGTCGATATGCAAGATTAACCACAATCTGATGTGATCCGACCACCTCAGAGAAAACCAGTGTTGAGCTGCTTTTGAAGCACAGCAGCTGTGGTCAAAGAGTTCTCCTGTGTTCTGATTGGTGGATGATGATGATGGGTGGATAAAGACTAGAGCAATCAAATAGTGAGACAGTGTGATTGGATCTGCTCAGCTGGTTATGTTCGTGGATGTTTCGACGTGGAAAGCATTTCGGAATGGAAATATTGATATTTTCCCCCCAGTTTGGGGACCACGAATCATTTGAATCAGTTCGAGAGTTCGAAGCGGCTTCGCGGATCATTTGAGTCAGTTTGGGGATCGCGAATCATTTGAGTTGGTTCGGGAGTTCGGAGCGGGGTTGGCGAATCATTTGAGTCAGTTTGGGGATCGCATATCATTTGAATCAGTTCGGGAGTTCGGAGCGGGTTAGCGAATCATTTGAGTTAGTTCGGGAGTTCGGAGCGGGTTGGCGAATCATTTGAGTCAGTTTGGGGATCGCAAATCATTTGAATCAGTTCGGGAGTTCGGAGCGGGTTAGCGAATCATTTGAGTCGGAGCGGGATCGCGAATCATTTCAGTCAGTTTGGAGATCGTAGCAGGATCGCGAATCATTTGAGTAAGTTTGGGGATCGCAAATCATTTGAATCAATTCGAGAGTTCAGGCAATTATTTAAATCTTAAGCTACGCAAATCATTTAGTGATGTTCACTAAACATTATAGACTCGTTTAAAGAGTTCTGCGTTATGAAAATGTGTGCATTGAATTGATTCAGTCGTGTTCAGGTGATCACTTAACGCTTGTCATGACATCTCTCTGCTTGCATGATAAATATTATTTTAGAAATTAATAATTATTTTAGTTTAACACGACACACTTGTTCAGTGATAACTACGGAAAAAAATATAAAAAAGTAATAACGGTCTTATCAAGTAACTGTACAACATTGTATCCGAATAAATGTTGTGATTGTTACAAACACAAATACTGGCTGTTACATGAAAATTTTAATATGTAATTGTCATGATTCTGCCCTCGTGTCCTTGATTTTTCCTAGTCTTGAGGCAGGATCATGACAGACCCATGTTTTGTGTACAAGCGCATGGCCTTGTCTTTGGGCCATGTGCTTGTTGTCTCGTTCCCTTGCCCCGCCCCCCTTGTTAACCTAGTCGTGTCTTGATTGTCCCATCTGTGCCACCTGTCGTGTCTTGATTGTTCCCCCTATTTAGATCTCCTAGTGTGCTCTGTCTTGCGTCGGTTCATTGTACCTGTACCTGTGATTGTTCCACTCTGTGATTGTTCCTTAAGAAGTGTTTGTATTACCGTGAGTGTTTGTTTATAGTTAGTATTTAGAGTCCTTGTTTATCTTGTCAGTCCAGTCCTGTTTTAGTTATTTAGTCTTTACCTTGCTCCGTGTTTTCCCCCTCGTGGGTTTTTGTTTCCCCTTTTTGTAATAAACCCTTTGTTTGAGAATCCCTGTCTGCACCTGAGTTCCTCCCTTACCAATACCTGTCAGAATGAACCGACCACAAAGGAACTCAGCAGACAGGAGGCAATGCTGGATGGCATCAGCCAGCCAGCGAGATTGTTTTGAGGGCTCTCGCCTTGTGGTGTTCCGGGGGACCAGGGGAGGTCGTTCCGGAGCGAGCGGGCGAGAGGAGGAGCCCCAGAGGTCCCCACCTACCCAGCTGCCCACGGTCCCAGAGGGTCGTGTCCTGGCCGTGGCAACCCTGGGGGATCAGGCAAGCCCCTCCCAGAGTCCTGAGGTGCCCTCCACAGCCAGCAGTCTCCCCATGAAACGAGGGAGACGGTTTTCATGGGAGTCTACTTCTGAGTCTTCGGCGTCCGAGACTGCCCTGCCCGAGACCAAACTCCCCCAACCCGCCTCTGACCCAGCTGTGGCCTCTGCACCGCGCCCAAGGAGGAAGAGGAGGAGGAGGGGGCCTGCCGGTCCTGTGACCCTGCCTCCTCCCGTGCCAGCAGCGGAGAGCGCTGGCGTGCCCGTGCCAGCAGCGGAGAGCGCTGGCGTGCCCGTGCCAGCAGCGGTGAGCGCTGGCGTGCCCGTGCCAGCAGCGGTGAGCGCTGGCGTGCCCGAGCCAGCAGCAGTGAGCGTGCCCGAGCCGGCAAAGAAGAGAGCTGCAGTCGTGAGAGCGGAGGAGAGAGCCGCGGCCGACTTTGCAGCAAAGACTCTTGTACAGTCTGTCTCATCTCGTAAGGAGATGCCAATTGTCCTGGCTGCTAAAGCCTTTTCTGATTATTTGTCCCGTCTTGTCCAAATCCTAGAAGTCCCGTCAGTCCTGTCTTGTCCCCTGACCCTGTCCCCAGAAGTCCTAAGTGTCCAGCCGTTGTCTCCCCGTGTCCTGTTGATGTGTCCCCGTGTCCTGTTGATGTGTCCCGTTGATGTGGCCCCGTGTCCAGTAGATGTTGTCCCCCCGTGTCCAGTAGATGTTGTCCCCCCGTGTCCAGTAGATGTTGCCCCCCCGTGTCCAGTAGATGTTGCCCCGTGTCCAGTAGATGTTGTTGCCCCGCGTCCCTTGTCTGCTCCTGTCATGTCCCCCGTCAGTAGTCCCGAGACCCCTCCCCGCCCCTCACCACCCAGACCTGCCCGTACCCCCCGTCGTCAGCCTTCGTCCTACCCTCCTAAGATTCCTACCCCTCCCACCCGCCCTGGTCTGTCCCCCATGAACTTTGTGGTCCCGCCCCTCCCCTTCCCTGTTTGTTTTTTTTGATTTGTCACCCTAACCCTGCCGTTGTGTATTCATGTTTGCCATTGTTATTATTTGTCATGTCCTGTTGGTTTGTGTCTGTGTCCCAGTCTGTCATGTCAGTCGTGTCCCGTGTTTGATGTTCCCTTGAGGAGCGTCTGGAAGCCGCTCCTTAAGGGAGGGGTTCTGTCATGATTCTGCCCTCGTGTCCTTGATTTTTCCTAGTCTTGAGGCAGGATCATGACAGACCCATGTTTTGTGTACAAGCGCATGGCCTTGTCTTTGGGCCATGTGCTTGTTGTCTCGTTCCCTTGCCCCGCCCCCCTTGTTAACCTAGTCGTGTCTTGATTGTCCCATCTGTGCCACCTGTCGTGTCTTGATTGTTCCCCCTATTTAGATCTCCTAGTGTGCTCTGTCTTGCGTCGGTTCATTGTACCTGTACCTGTGATTGTTCCACTCTGTGATTGTTCCTTAAGAAGTGTTTGTATTACCGTGAGTGTTTGTTTATAGTTAGTATTTAGAGTCCTTGTTTATCTTGTCAGTCCAGTCCTGTTTTAGTTATTTAGTCTTTACCTTGCTCCGTGTTTTCCCCCTCGTGGGTTTTTGTTTCCCCTTTTTGTAATAAACCCTTTGTTTGAGAATCCCTGTCTGCACCTGAGTTCCTCCCTTGCCTAAACCTGACAGTAATGTCATAATTATAAAGTTTTTAAAATTTACACATGTAATTGTTGCATAAGGCTATACATTAATAAGCGTTTATTGATAAAAAAAATATATATATATGGTAATCATGTTAATATGTTTTCATTTACAATACCATGAACCACGAGTAGTCGAGTAAAGGCCCGTTCACACCAAGCACAATAACTATAAAGATAACGATAAAGCTATAGTTCTAAAAATCGTTCTCAATATTAAAGAATAGCAGAGTCCACACTACAACTATAACGATAAAGGCATAGAGAAACGGTATTGTTGGAATAATTTTCAAAACGATTTTTTTTTCAGCTGATGAACGATACAAACAAACCCCTCCCTTCCATAAGCATACTCTGCTCTGATTGGTCAGCTGGAATTCAAACAACATCAGTCTACAATAATCGACACATTCTTGGGAAATTGTGGGTTCACAGCGAATTATCAGAACTACTAAAACAGTAATATGCTTTAACTGGAAACTTAAAAGCTGCACTAGGTAGGCCTGTACATCACATATTAGCACAAAAACCTAATTGAAAATATACACATAACGTATAAATCGCAGCCTACTATTTAACTTTACAGGTTGTGGTTAGGAGAGTTTGTTAGTCCATATTAACAAGATTAGAAACCAATGAAGATAAAAGCCAAGATTAGAAAACCAGTACTTCTTAAATTACATGCATACAACAAAAGGATTGAATTGTATTTCTGTGGTATCTTTATCTCAGCATGATGTAAACACACTAATAGTGTAAAGTGTTTGTGGGCGGGTCAGACTCTGTTCGTATTTCATAGACAGGCGGGATTATGCAAATGTGTTACCCAGTGACGTATCCCGGTAACGGGCAAAAGATTCGAAAATATAATGACTCATTGAGTCGACTCTCTCTTTTGAGTGACAGTATCTTTATTAATCATGCACTTTTTTGATTGAGAACTTTGCAGATTGTTTTTATTTAGGGATAGCTTTGTAACTGCAAAAGAGATATTTTTCAAAACTCATATGACCTGCTCTTTAATCGGACACTTTCCTAACACAATACGTTTTAGGAAATGTAGGGTTAAAAGTACGATTTTATGCTTTGGGATGTAGTAAAAGTTACTCAAAATAAAACTAGGCTACTCTAGTAAAATACAGATACTTGAAAAATTTATAAAAGCCACTCTGTTACTGTCCACCACTGATTTTTGATCAAATAAATGAAGCCTGGTAAGGAAGGAAGAAAAGATGTTTCTCATCTTCCACAAATAAAGCAGATGCTGTGTTGTGTAGAGAGTAAAGCTCACCTTCTGCTTTCATTCCTGTAACAGAGCAACGATCACATTACAACAGCTTAATATGTTAAAACAGCTGTGATGCATTCAAAAGTTTGTGATAATAATTTTATTCTTAAGAAATTAATAGTTTTATTTAGCATGGATGCTTTAAATTGATCTTAAGTGACAGTCAGAACATTTGTACCGTCACAAAAGATTTCTACTTCAAATAAATGCTGTTGTGTTTACTGTGATCTAACAAATGAAGCCTGGTAAGGCAGGAAGACAGCATCTTTCTCATCTTCCACAGTCAAAGCAGATGCTGTGTTGTGCAGAGTCAAGCTCACCTCCTGTACCCGTTGTTGAATCTGAAACAAAGCAACGACCACATTACAACAAACACCCCAGAAGAATGAACTATAGATACACTGAGAAACAGCAACAATGATAAGAAACATCTGCTTTTGAGAGCATGCAGTTATGAAGAAATGATTTTTTTTGGTGTGAGTCTACAAACATGCTGCTGTTACACACAAATTCCTTAGAAGAGAGAGAGAGAGAGAGAGAGAGAGAGAGAGAGAGAGATTTGGCTGCTGTGGTAAGTCAGTGTTCAGAAAGCGAGACACACGCTGACACTCGCACACACTCACACTTTAACCGCTCAGATCTCCGCTCTGCAAGCCCTTCACCCAGATCGCCATTTCCTCACCTTCCAGAAACATCTCGTGTTTGAGCTACTACAGTATGCATTTTAAATTATTTTTTTTTTGCAAAAAAAACTGTCTTTTTATTATTTATAGTGTTTTTTTTGTACATACTGGATTAAAAGTATAATGTAAAATCTCATTGAACTGTTTCTTCTGCGCTAGGCTGCATTTATTTGATCATGATGATATAAAAACTCACAATATTATAACAGTTTGAATATTCTATGTGAGTCTTTTTCGATTTATTGCTGTGATCAAAACTGAATTTTCAGCATCATTACTCCAGTGTTAATTCAGCATCAAGAAATTAAAACTTTTATTAAGCAAGGACACATTTAATTGATCAAAAGTGGAACATAAAATGCATCACTGTTTCCTCAAAAATATTGTGCAGCACAACTGTTTTCATCATTGATAATAATCAGAATCATCATATTATACTGATTTCTGAAGATCATGTGACACTGAAGACTGGAGTAATGATGCTGGAAATACAGCGGAGCATCACAGAAATAAATTACACTTTACAATATATTCATATAGAAAACAGTTATTTTAAATAATTATAATATTTCACAATTTCACAGTTTTTCCTGTATTTTTGATCAAATAAATGAAGCCTCTGTGAGTAGAAGAGACTTCTTAAAACTCTTCATTTTTCTAAACTTTGGACCAGTTGCACAAATGTGTGTTCATCAGTTTAATGTCAGGAAGCCGAAAGCAAGTCATTTTTGAATTCTCAATAAATAAAAGAACCTAATATAATAGAAAAATTTGATGATGTCAATATGAGCCCTTCAAACCACTATCTAGAACCACAATCGAAAGTTTTAAAGAGACAACAGCCTCCATTGCCCAGAAGCACCGAACAGATCATTAGAAATCCTCCAACCTTTTTTCTCTGGAGTAGTATGGTGCTTCACGTCATGTGTGGTGCTCTCTGGACGTGCTGTTGAGGAGATCGCTGCGCTGGTGCTTCCGTTAACCCTTTGAGATTCAGTGACAGAATGTTCTCTACTGCTCTCAGTCGTACCATTGAAATCATTTGGCTGATTTCTCCCTGAGCCAGATTCTACCGTGCTCGAGCCATTCCCAACTGTTATAGATTTAGTTGTCGTCACAGTAGTGTTAGAGTCAGATATGTTTAATACTGCATTAGTGGGCATCCCTGAAGGAGATGGTGATGGCGTGGAGAACATCCCATAATCACAGAAGAGAAGAGCAACTGAAAATGTAATAAAACAGGGCAAAGCATTAACAACAAAAGAAACAGTATGCATTAAAGGGGTCATATGATGACGATTAAAATGTTTCCTTTCTGAGGTTACAAGCTCTTGGTGCATAAAGAAGATCTGTAAAGTTGCAAAGACTAAAGTCTCAAATCCAAAGAGATATTCTGCCACGCCCCAAAAAACTCCTTGTTTAAACACGCCCCCACATATATACATCACTATGTGGAAATATTTGCATAATGCCGCCAAGCAAAAGCACTATGCAGGGCATAGAGGACCTACAATAATGTACAGTATTTTTTTAAATATATATATTTTTTTACATAAAAGCACCAAATAAATACACATATACACCAAAATACACAAAATAATGACACTTAAAAAAAACATCATATGATCCTTTTAATGCCTTACTTTGCATAAGCATACAAACCTACTCAATACCTTAACTCAACAACTACCCTTTAAACATTAATAAGCAGCTAATTAGGAGTTTATTGAGGAAATGTCGTAGTTATTAATAAGAATTAGACTTTAAAATAAAGTATGCCTATATATGTGTTAAATTCAGCATTTATGACATTTCAACAACCGTGAGGAAAAATAAAAACAGACACAAATGATAGACGAATAAGATTATAGAGCAATAAAATGAATGCAAATATCATTCAACAGAATTTGATGAAAAATCTTTCATATTGAATTCATATCTCACATATCTGCCTCCAGATTGCAAATATATGAGCACATTGTTGGGATTTTGAAGAGATGTGATTTTTATTTTCTCACAAGAGAAACACTTGAGCAGCGTTTACTCTATATTTAATCTCATTGCTATCAAGGGCAAACAACTGGTTTTAAAGAGATTTTATGGGAAAAGACAGTCACAGTATGTATAGGAAGATATAAAAAAAAAATTAAATGCACAAAGTCAATAAATACAACAAACAAACAAAAATGTTATTGTATTTTTCTATCTAACAGATTTAAAGTTTTAATAGATGCTGTTTTTTTGTTTGTTTTTCCAGATTTGAATTTTCAGACAGGATAAATATTGTTTAATATTAGTTCACACAAGCTTTGCTCAAAATCTAGTCCAAAAAAAAAAAGTAGAGTAGAGTAAAGTAGCTCACCAAATAAGTGTGGAAGTACACGGTAAGTGCGCATCTTTCAGTCCGGTCTGCTTTGGTTGATAGTAACCGTTCAGCTCCACCTAAACTGAGTTTTCTGTTCTCTGACACTTCGTCATCAACGCCTTTGAATCATGCAAACCACAGCGAGGCCTAAACAGGAAGCCAGCAGCACAGAGACACACATGCAAACATGCACCTTTTCTAACCATTCGTAGGAAGTTCAAGTAGAACTACAAGCACGAAGAAATGCAAGATGTGACATCTATATTAGACTATAAAAACTATACCTTTGAGCCAAATGTCAACATTTTTTGAATGCACGTTTAAATTATTGGTGTCTACAACAAAAAGACTCTAGTTTGTTTTTATAGTTTAAAAATATTGGCATGCCAGTATAGTTGCATAACAGGCATGATTAGATTTATAATTAAATCACTAATACAAAGAAACAATACATTTTGTAAGATTTGACCTGTGTTTTATTTACATGGAATATTTTGCAAAAGCTCAAATCAGTGGAATGCATGCTGAAATCAAAGTAGGCCAGTTGTTGTTTTTTTAACCTGTAGTGTACATTAATCTTACTAAACAGCGACCCCTGGTGGATAACTGTGTACTGATCAGGGCCGTATTCACAAACCATTTTATATTACCACTAAGAGGTCTCCTAGCAGTAATAAAAAAACATCTTTAAGAGTTTTCTCTTAAAACCTATTCACAAAGCTGCTGAGACAAACTTGTACTGAGGAAAAGAGTGAAGTCTTAAGCTAAGAGTGAGTGGGCGGGGTTGATCTCGTTGGTACGGATGACGTCAGCAAGCTTATTAACAGTGATTGGCTGATAGGGAGGGGTCTCTGTCAGAGATTTACACACAGAAATATTGTAGATATTATAAATATTGTATTCAAGTTTGAGAATGAAGTTTGCAATTACTCAAAAGTCTAGTTGACTTGACTAGTGAAGCCTAACAAAAAAAAAAAAAAAAAACACAACAACAACAACAAATGGGGACATTTAAAGGCAAAGAAACAAGGCGAAAAATAAAATAAAATAAAAATGCAGCAAATTTGTAGATAATAAAAAATGGCACTGCATGTGTAAAACAAACAGATTGAAGATACAAATCTTAAACAAAGCTGAATTTTGTGCTTCTCTAACAAAACATCTGAATGTTTAAATGTGAACTACAAGTACTTCATGCAAGAAGTGCATTATAAATCCTGCTCTTTTGGTCAAAAATGTAATGTCATTATACATTATGTTAATAATGATAATGAAAGCAGTCCAATATTTCCTATCTGATAACTTATCTAAACATGCTTGTCGATACTTATATGCGAATAAGTGTCTCAAACTACACTTTTTCATGCATGTTTGAATATTAAAATGTCAGCTACAAGTACTACATCATACATTATAAATCCTAGACTTTTAATCCAAAAGTGTTATTCCATTAATTATGATAGTATGATTAGATATCCATTTCTTACCGGCTTGAACAGTTTGACTGTTTACATGTAAACTACAAGTAGCTACATCTTACATTATAACTCCTACACTTTGAACCCAGCAATGGTATTCAAGTACTAATCCCAATAAAAGAGATCTATATTCCTTAACTAATACAGTCTTTATATGCTTGTCGATATTTACATGCAAATAATTGTCTCAAGCTACACTTTTTCATGCATGTTTGAATGTTAAAATGTTAGCTACAAGTACTACATCTTACATTATAAATCTTATATATATAAGATTTATAATATCTATATTCCTTACCTAACACAGTCTTTTTATGCTTGTCGATATTTACAAACTACTAAGGGTCTCAGACTAAACTTTTGAATGCATATTAAAATGTTCTGGACGCAAGAAGTGCCATATTGAGCATCATAGAATTGAATCTTTAAAAATTTGTCAAAACCTAGCCCTAAGTCTTGTTATAAATTCTAGAATTTTACCCCAAAATATTATTTTATTAATTACAATAATAAAACTTTATCTCAATTCCTTATCTAATAGATTTGCTTATTTTATTTTATTTTTATGTGAACTACAAGTACTACAGTACATCTTAACATTATAAGTCTTACACTTTGAACCAAAACATTTTATTCAATTACTAAGGATAATAAAGGCAGATGGATGTTCTTACATTACGGATCATCTAAATGTGC
This sequence comes from Carassius auratus, assembly GCF_003368295.1. Lineage (NCBI taxonomy): Eukaryota > Metazoa > Chordata > Actinopteri > Cypriniformes > Cyprinidae > Carassius > Carassius auratus. The sequence goes on along the minus strand of NC_039265.1, from coordinate 9,282,686 downwards.
TTGTTTATATTTACATGCTAATAATTGTCCAAATTTTAAGTGCTTAAAAATGAACTACAAGTAATAAATGCAAGTCTTGACATATTATACATAAAAAATCATACCTTTTTAACCCAAATATATTATAATAATGATAATAAAATCAGATCTCTAATTCTCACCTGGTTGAATATGTTTGGATGTTTAAATAAGAATATTTATGTCTGTATCTGTATGGCATTAAGTTCACAAACTTGTTATTCCTCAAAAGGGATCTTTGTAGCAACCTGATAAAAATCTGTCCATGTTTCTGCAAAGTTGTGTAGAATAGCGTGCAATTAAAGTGATTTGTACACACAACTGAATAAAGTAAGCTAAACCGATCCATCCTGCTTTAATAAAGCATCAAGAGACAAATGATTTCTTAATTTAAACAAAAACAACATTTATTTCCTGTAGATTTGCATTTACATAAACTGAACTTCGAACTGTTCTCTTTACAAAACACATTTAAGAACATCTGAAAGCTTTTAATTCTAGAACAGTCTTACGAGAAGGTAAAAATTAAAGCTGGGGTCATCTGATGGTGCGATACATCATGAAGTCTACAGTGGTGCATCGTGGGAATTTTCCGATGGAGCTCTCCTCCACGGGCGTGTAGACTTTGATCTGCCGCATGTGTGTGTCCCGTCCGTTCTGGTGGTTGGCCAACACGGCGATCTGGATCATGAAGGTCCTGATGGGATTGTTCACCAGATCCAACAGAGGGATGTGAATCCAGCCGCTCGGCTCCACCATCTCCAGCTGCTGCTCTCACACACAAACAATGCTCACGTCACCATGAAAGGATTTAATTTGTAGAAATGCATATTCTGCTTATTATATGATTTCTTAACAAATGAATCAGTAAATTGACATTTAATATTAGCAACAACATTTTGTCTTAAGTGTCAATTTCTTTGAAATTTCAATTTATACATCATCTGAAAGCTGAATAAATACGTTCTTCCATTGATGTATGGTTTGTTATGATAGAACAATATTTGGATGCAACTATTTGAGAATCTAGAATCTGAGGGTGCAAAAAATCTAAATATTGAGAAAATCATCTTTAAAGTTGCCCAGATGAATTCTTAGCAATGCATATTACTATTTAAAAATTAAGTTTTGATATATTTACATTAGGAAATTTGCTTAATATCTTCATGGAACATGATTTTTAATTAATATCCCAATGATTTTTGGCATGAAAGAAAATTGTATCATTTTGACCCATACAATTTATTTATTTTTTATAATTTTGACCCATACAATTTATTTATTTTTTATAATTTTGACCCATACAATTTATTTATTTACTTTTGGCTATTTCAACAACTATACCCCAGTGACTTAAGACTGCTTCGTGGTCCAGGGTCACATTTAAAAAAATATTTCAGTCACAAAAATTTTAAACATTTAATAAGTTAAATATTTTAGTGTACTATAAAAACTATAAATATATTCCAAAAATAAGCCTACATGATTTTTTTCTTGAAATTATAATAATTTTCCACTTTTTTAGGACTTAAAATAATATAAAATTGTATATATATATATATATATATATATATATATATATATATATACACACACACACACAGAATATGAAGTACATTTTTAACTAATTTGTTTTTATTAGTTTTAGTTTTAATGTCTAATGTTTTAATAATCTTATTTCAATTATAATTTTAGTACAATCTAAATAAAATTAAACAAGAATTTGTTATTTATTTTTAAAAAAAATTTTTAATGGTTCTAGATATTAAAATATGATATAAAATATTTTATATATTAAAATAAAATACATTACATAAAAGTAATGGACCGTGAAATGTCACAAGTATTTGAGTTCATAGGTCATAGGTCATTACCCGGATCTCCTGCAGGTTGTGGAAGTTATTTCCAACTCGAACCGAGATCTTGCTGGGAGTGTAGCTCTCATCCGATTTATAATCAGCATAAATACACAGCATTTTAACCGTTGTTTTCCTCCTAACAGGACACAACAGAGACAAAACATTGTCTAATTCAAATACATTTACATTTAGTAGATGCTTTTATACAAAGTGACTTACAAATGAGGAGAACAGTACAAGCAATCAGACCAACGATAGAGCAACAGTATCAGTTAGTCTAGCACAGAACACATAGCAAGGATTTTTTATAAAATAGAATAGAATAGAATAGGTAAGCCCTAGATTTAGTTCATCATGTGCTGGCGATATACTAATTATATGGTTATTATTATAAATATGATATAACAACCAAGTTTAATAATAATCAATCATAGGTACACATAAACAACCTGTGTAGTACTTTAGTAAAGTACTTAAAAATATATCTATTAATCAGTGAATTTTCATGGCCTTTAGAAATAACTTATAACTGAATAAAAACTATAATTCAGACACAGAAACTAAGTTAAATATTTTAGTGTTCTATAAATACTACAAATATATTCAAAAAATAAAACTACGTGATTTTTCCTTGAACTTTTCTACGACTTTAAATTTAAATTAAGGTAAAAATATCTGTGACCCTGGACCACAAACCATTTTTCTAAATTGATGAATAAATAAGCTGAATAAATAAGCTTTCCACTGATGTATGGTTTGTTATGATAGAACAATATTTGTCAGTGTTTATGAGTTCATTGGGTCAGTCGGCTCATAGAGGGGCTCATGGTGTCTCTACCTGAACTGAATGTTCACTAGATGTGGCTGAGAGCCGTCGGACTGCCAGTACGTCTCCAGATTATCGTCCCTCAGCTGGTCGACTCCGAACCCTTCACACAGAAACCGAACGAATGAATTAATACGTAAACAGAGGAACACTAAAGGTGCATTAAACCAGATGATCAAAAACAGAGATTAATAAGACACACACCTGGCTTGCATGAGGACAGCGACCACACGGCTTGTGATCCGATCTCTCGGACGGTCCCTGTGCGCTCCAGCTGCTTGGGATCTGTCCCTGGGGGGGTCTTAGCGGCCGTTGCCATGGTTACTGAGGAGTGGAAATGAAGACAGACAGAAGGGATGGAATTAAACAACACCCACAGACAGTTTACAGACACATTTTACAAAAATGTGTAACTTTCACTTAGAAAAAAGCACGATTACAAAACACTAAAACTATGGTATTCATATTTTGAGATTAATTTTTAAAATGTTATTTTAAACACTATATATATATATATATATATATATATATATATATATATATATATATATATATATATATATATAAGCAAATGAAAAGCATATTAATTGCAAGTAAAGCGTCAACTTCAATGTTTCAGATAACTACTGTAAAAATAAAATGTTAAAATAAGAGTGTAATAATTTCATACTGGCATGACAAATATATATGACCAAATAATAAACACGTTAAAATGTAAACAGGGCTAGAAAATTTAATTTTACAAACGCTCAAGCAGCAAACCGTGCCTTTTATCTTTAAAGCGAAACAAAGTCGCAGCCACTCACCGGCACTCACTGAAAAACACTCACACAGCAGTGTCTCCTCCTTCAGTTTCCACAACTAACATAAACTAAGGATCATTTTCTCAAAAAGGATAAATTATGGTCGTGGACACCCAAATGCTGTTTGCATTTGCCCGGCATTGGCGCGCTCTGAATACGTCGTCAGGTTTTCGATCGCGTCGCGTCCCTTCTGCGTCACGCGTTCTGGCGCCATCTCTGCGGTGCGCGCCGGAGCAGCACGCGCTGCTCGTCTCTTCACACAGAAAGAAGACACTCTCCGCTTATTAACGCGTTATACTGCGCTATTACCATCAGCGGGAGGTGAGCGGTGTTTTATTGGTATATTATAACAATTAAACAGACGCTGATAGGTATTTTGACAGACATTAAGCACATCGTCGTCGCCCTGCACGCGAGGCCTTTTCTGTCTCCATTTAAATGCCCGCGGTTTCCACTAACATCGAACGAACGTCATTCTTAAACGAAGTGTTTTTATAACCGAGCAGATGTTTGAAAGATCGATTGAAATAATGTTTTGGTTTTGGAGTGAAATTTATGTGGGAAGGTCTCTGGTGTAAATTCTTGCGTCATCGTTATTCCCTCAGGCGCGCGCGTTTGAGTCACGACTTGCGCGCGCGCGCACTGGTTTCACGTGTTCGATATGATTAAATCTTTCAATCTGAAATTATTAAACTGTTGCTATTATTGTCACAGTGTTAAAACAGTGGTCTGTTAGGGAGTGGTCTGATCCAATTGTTTCAGAAATCTGTGGTTTATTGATTATTAAAGTGGTCTGGCGACCGAAAGGTTGCAGGTTCGAATCTCATTTAGAGGTCTGTGGACTATCACTGTTTCTTGAGTGCTTAAGACAGTTAAAACTCTGTTCAGATAACAGCTGTTTCCATTATATCTGGTCGTTTGAATGAGTCCATGTCTGTAAACGAGTGATAAGCTGATTTTAATGGAAGTTGTGGGTGTTGCTAGGTTGTCCAGAATAGTTGCTAGGTGGTTTCTTACAGGCTCAAGTGGAAAAAGTCCACCCTTTTTGAGACTGTTTTGCTCTGTATTGCATTATTAGTAGCACTGTATTATACTGAAGATGAAGGCATGCAGTGATTTGTCATATAATAATGCAAAATGTGATACAATAATGCTTCAAGTGTGTATAATTATATTTAAACGCTGAAAATGTTTTCTTTCTTTTTTTTGCACTATATTATAATTTGTACATTTTGCCATACGTAGATAATTTCATTATATCGTGCAAGTCTGATTATTAACTTGTGGGAATTTTATCATTGATCTTTTTTTTCATGATTAGTAAGACTGCATGATATTAAAGAAATGTGCAGTTTGTTAATGCAATACAATAATGCTTTAAATGTGTTTAATTATGTATAAATGTAATTAAAAACATAATGATATAACGTTCATACATTTCTTGTTTTTTTGGCAGTGAATCTTGGACAGCATCACTTAAATCTACATGTATTAAAATCCAAATGATCCAATTGATTAAAACTATTAATAATCTGTTAAATCTATAAACATTATTCAGCTAATGCAAGCAGTTGTGATATGCATATTGCGGTTTGTAAATTTGCTAGATTTGAGGATGCAATGCATTTGTCTTAGAGGACGTTCACATGTCGTGCCTAAAACGTGGCTTTTAAAACCCTTGCTGTTACTCTGCTACAAGATTTATCTACGAAGAAAAGTAAAAAAAAATGCTGCAGTGTTTGGGTGCACTCCATTCTTCAAAAACACAAAAACTAGCCGATACAGGAGCTCTGTCTGGACAACATGAGGTTTTAAAGTTTATTTCAGAGTGGACACGGACCTGATTCATTATATTTTAAGAAAACGAATTATCTAAGGTAAACGAATCTGTAACATACTGCTTAATAAACGAAATCTTTGCATTTTAATACAACTTGCCTCATTGCCTTATTTTTGTATTTTAAATCATTGATCAGTTCAGTTGTTTTAGAAACATTCAAATGTGTTAATCAACATTGTAGTTGTTAATTAAAAATTTTTATTTATATATCAGAATAATAATTAGGCTAAAGGTATGAGTTAGACCAGTGGTTCTCAAACTGGGGTACTGCGAACTGAATTCTGAGTTTTGGCATTCATTTAATTCTACTTCAACTTACATGTGCATTAAAACCGAACATGTATTCCTGACAAAAGCAAAATACCGCTTCTAATGTAAAAACTGTTAAATGGGAGTGAATAAACAGTCAGATACATGATATCCAATCCGCTCACCTCATCTTTTGTGGTCAAAACTGCCTGCATCCACACAAGCAGCGTGCATATGATGTAAATCCTGCTACTGTTCAATGCATCGTTAACGTAGATCTACACTTAACAGCATGAAGAGCAAATATTGATACGGACTGAGATCCATGTAAACTCTCTTAGACTCAATGCGTGTTATTGTTTGCATGTTTATTGAGATACAAGCAAGCATGCAAATTTCCCTGAACATCCAAACGATGGCAGATGTGCCATTCATTTTTACATCACTTCAGAATATTGTCATGTTTGTTCTATTTTACAATAAAATAATACTGTAGTTCCAACGAATTTGAAAGTGCAACTCCAAGTAACATACAGCGGTGCTTCAACAGTGAACAAATCTTGTGGAGAGTCAGTGATTAATTAACATTACAGCAGCATTTTGCTTCGTTACTAGTTCCTCATAGTCTTGAGGTTCACTTAGAAAGCTCTTCTGGAGTTCAGAGAGGTCTGGCTCTGTCCTTCTCTTCCTCTTTCCCTCTGAGGGACATCTAGAGACCGGCGTGACTCTGACAGGTGTAGACTGGATGTTTGCTGATGCTGCTGGTCGATGCCAGGGGCTCGGCTCTACAGGAAGTAGGGTCAAGGTAATGAGGCCCTAATATTGATCAAAAAAGTCATGCATTTAGGAACGGCTAGCATAACTGATACACCAGTTAATAAACATTCATGTATAAACAGTATCATGCTTACTAGTTATTGCAATGCATGTGTGTCCCATGCATCGTTCCTCAAAATAATGAGGGCTTGACAAGTCATAAACATCAGGAAATCCCTGGACCGCAATGATACGCTTGCTTATATGTGAATGGCCCCTAATTTTAATCTCTCTCTTATTCTAGTGAGGTCTAGACCTCTGTTCCTGTAGATCTGCGTCATCAAACCAGCCAAATGGCCGACAAGAACACCAGAATCGCTATCGTGAACCACGACAAGTGCAAGCCCAAGAAATGTCGTCAGGAGTGCAAGAAGAGCTGTCCGGTGGTGCGCATGGGTAAGGATCGCCCGCTGCATTCGCCCGGTGTCGGTGCAGGGTTTGGGTATCATTCGTGTGTTTTTTGTCGCAGGTAAGCTGTGCATCGAGGTCACGCCTCAGAGTAAAATCGTCTGGATCTCAGAGTCTCTCTGCATCGGATGTGGAATCTGCATCAAGGTAATTCGTCCTGATCCTGTCTGTTCAGATTCATGTATGTATTCAACAAAAACTGACTGTCTCTAAACTGACATTTTGATAGTTTATCATAGATTGAATTATTCTCTTTCATTAAGAAATGCCCATTTGGAGCTCTGTCGATCGTGAACCTGCCAAGCAACCTGGAGAAGGAAACCACACACAGATACTGTGCCAACTCCTTCAAGCTCCACAGGTATAAACTGAGTCTTCAGCTCTTTAGTCTTGCTTCAGTGTGTTGTGGAGTTGATCTGAGTGTGTGTGTGTGTGTGTGTGTTGGTCAGGTTGCCCATCCCTCGTCCAGGTGAAGTGCTGGGGCTGGTAGGTACCAACGGCATCGGGAAATCCACGGCCCTCAAAATCCTGGCGGGAAAACAGAAACCAAACCTGGGGAGGTTCGATGTGAGTTTCTCTCACCCGCACAAACACACACTTCAGATCGCATCACTCTGAGATAATAGCTTTGATGCTGCGATGCCGTTAAACAGTGAATACATAAACAAACTAATGCGTGTTTTCCCAGGCTCCTCCTGACTGGCAGGAGATCCTCGCATATTTCCGTGGCTCCGAGCTGCAGAACTATTTCACCAAGATCCTGGAGGACGACCTGAAGGCCATCGTTAAGCCGCAGTATGTCGATCAGATCCCCAAAACCGTTAAGGTTGGTATGAATATCTGCTGATTTGAATTCATATTTGATTTGATTGTTTGTGTTTGTAATTCTCTGTTTGTCCTGCAGGGCTCAGTAGGCTCCATCCTGAGCAGGAAGGACGACACCAAGACAGAAGAACTGGTGTGTGAACAGCTGGGTAAGTACACATGCACTTCTGTTTGTGGTTTTATTGTGTCTTGTGTCTGATGGTTCTGCGCTGTGATTGGTCAGATCTGTTGCACTTGCGTGAGCGTAATGTTGAGGATCTGTCGGGAGGAGAGCTGCAGAGATTCGCCTGCGCAGTCGTCTGCATTCAGAGAGCTGATATGTGAGTCTTTCTGTGTTTGTGCAGTGATGAAGCCCTGAAACATTCAGTCTTATTTATTTATCAGTTATTTTTTGTTTGTTTTTTTATTATTTAGCATTAATAAAAAAAAAATTCAGTAATCAAGCTTAATCTCAGTTTATTCCATCGTAATTATCTGACGTCCTGCAGTGTTAGTTTAGAATTATTGGTATACTATTATAATACTAGTTTTTTTAGCTTTACATTTTTTATATATATCTTTCATTTTCATTTGATTAATTTTAATAATTTAATGTGCTTTTTCAGTTTTAGTGCGTCAGTTTAAATTCATTTTATTTCATTAGTGTTATTTTAGTATTGTTTATTTAATGTTGATATTTTGAGCTTGTATTTGTTTTTTGTTTTTTGCTATTATCAAATAAATTTTATTTTCAGTAATTGCATGCTTTTTTGTCCTTTTTTTATTTTTAAATATATTTATCTTTAATTCTTTATTTCATTTTTAATTATTTTACTATTTAAACTTAGTTTAATTCATTGTAATGATAAATTGTTGTTTCAGTGTTATTTCCATACTGTTGTAGTATTAATATTTTTAGGTTGTATTTTCATATTTTCACATTTATATTTAGCATCCTTTTTTTTTCATTTTCAATTTGACTAATTTCTTAATTTACTTAAGCTTTAATTAACTTAAGCTTAAACTCAATTTATTTCAGTGTAATTATCTAACATCCTGCAGTGTTATTTTATAGTTATTTGTACACTATTATAATATAATATAACATTTTTTAATATATATTTTCCATTTTCATTTGACTTATTTTAATCATTTAATGAGCTTTTGTCATGTGCTTTTTTTATGCCAGTTTTATTAATTTTATTAGTAGTATTTAAATACTATCATAATATTTTGATCTTTTACATTATTATAATATTTCATAATATTTTGGTCTTTTACTTGTATAAATTCCATTTAAAATGTCATGTTCTTTCTTTTTTTTTTTTGGTTTTCACAAATATTTATTTACCTTTTAACCTTCTGTCAGTCAGTCGCCAATGCAGCATTTCTATTTTCAATTGCAAGTTTTCCATCAAGTCTTTAGCTTTAATTGAGTGAATGAGCACACTTTAATAGCTCTGTGTCTGTTCTCTCTAGCTTCATGTTCGACGAGCCGTCCAGTTACCTGGATGTGAAACAGAGGCTGAGAGCTGCCATCACCATCCGCTCCCTCATCTCTCCAGACAGGTCTGAAGCTCCTCCGATGCATCTCGTAGAGCCGCTGGTTACTCCTCGTGACAGCTCGTGTTCCTCTGTGCAGGTACATCATAGTGGTGGAGCACGACTTGAGTGTGTTGGATTACCTGTCAGACTTCATCTGCTGTCTGTACGGCGTTCCCAGCGCGTACGGTGTGGTGACCATGCCCTTCAGCGTCCGGGAAGGTGCGACCCTCTCCAAAACCTGCATGTGATGCTCTGCTTCTAAATCAGCAGGACTTCAGACCTGCTAACCTGTTTGTATTTCGGGTAGCAGGCTACACATTTCGACCTCAGACTGCGCTGGTTTGATTTGTCACTCTGTCCACGTGCAGTATTCAAACAAGCAACAGAAAAAGATGAAGAGTTCAACCAATCATGGCGCTCTATTGTCAGCTGTTGACCCTCACTCGAACCAGCTCAGAAATGTCATGTTTTTACAACAACAATCTCTTCTTTCCTTCAGGAATCAATATTTTCCTGGACGGCTACGTGCCGACGGAGAACCTGCGCTTCAGGGAGACGTCTCTGGTGTTTAAAGTGGCAGAGACGGCCGCCGAGGAGGAAGTGAAGAAGATGTGCCGCTATCAGTACCCCAACATGAAGAAGAGCATGGGCGAGTTCACGCTGGGCATCACAGAAGGAGAGTTCACCGACTCGGAGATCATGGTCATGCTGGGAGAGAACGGTGAGACACGGCTCTGTGTTTTAAGAAACGCTGCTGAACCTGATTGATTTATCCTCCTCTAAACCAGCTCTGCTCTTTCAGGAACTGGGAAAACCACGTTCATCAGGATGCTTGCAGGAGGCCTCAAACCAGACGGAGGAGGTAGAAATCAACACACCACTCCAGTCGGTCACTTTAATCAAAGAATATACAAATGATTGAAATTCTAAATCTAATCAGAATTTTTTTTTTAATTGTTATTTTGGGGTCCCTGAATACATTTTCAATCAGACTGATACCAATTAAGTTCAAGAATTAAAAAAAAAGTGTTCTCGAATTTTAAAATTTGAATTTTTATTGTGGTTTCTGTTTAAAATATTAATAAAATATTAAATATGTTAATATTAATAATATTAATAACTCAATTATGATATTCGCAAAAATAGCCAAAGTTGTCGGCATGGTATTAGAAAGATATTTCGGTCACACTTTATTTTAGGGTCCAATTCTCACTATTAACTAACCACTAACTATGACTTTTGCCTTAATTAACTCCTTATTTGCTGCTTATTAATGGTTTATAAGGTAGTTGTTAAGTTTAGGGTATTGGGTAGGATTATGGATGTAATGCATTTATATGTACTTTATAAACACTAATAAACAGCCAATATGTTAATAATAGACATGCTAATAAGTGACTAGTTATTAGTGAGAATTGGACCCTATACCAAAGTGTTACAGAGATTTCTTTATATATATAAAAAAGTCATTATTTGTCTAAGTCTAATTGTAGGTAAAATACACATTTAAAAATCAATTCTAAAACTGAAATAAATAGAAATAAAATAATTTTTTATTTCTAAGAAAGCGCTGTAGAAAATGTACGAAAAATAGGTCTTGAAGATAGATTTTTGCTTTTTTGTCTTGCTTTAAATATTTTAATGTTTCAAATTTTAATAACTAAGTGTATGAGTGTGTGTGTGTGTGTGTGTGTGTGTGTATTTATATATATATATATATATATATATATATATATATATATATTTCACTTTAATTTATTTCAGTAATAATAATTTTGGAATTTCAGTTAAATCTTGCAGTTAGTTGACAAGGCAACATTTTAAAATAAATGTATTTATTTAAAAATAAATTAAAATAAATCTTTAATATTTTATTTCAGCTCCATTTGAAATGTAATGCTATTATTATTTAACTGTTTTTGATTAGTGTTACACCTTTTAAAACCGTTGGAGAATTTTAATATTTTGGAAATGTATATATTTTTTTACTTTAATGTCTTTTAAGTTTTAGTAATTTTATGTGATTTTGTCTTGTATAAGTCTTAAGTCAATTATAAAACAACTTGTATAAATAAATGTAGGATTGAGGAAAGCGTCCTAAACAAATATTTTTAAGAAAAATAGGTATTTTTAAAATTTTTGTGTTGTTTTAAATGTTTGTATATTTTAAATTTTAATAACTCTGATATGATTTACATAATGACAATAGACATTGCATGAATTTTCTTTCTTTAATCTGCTATTAATGCAAAGAATAATAATTATTAATAGTTTCTCTTCTGAGAAGTCAAAATACAGTTTGGGAAGGAAAGCATCTCTCCACACAGACAGGTTAGTTGATTGTGCTCTTCTGTGTGTGTTTCTCAGGTGAGGTGCCCATCCTGAACGTGAGCTACAAGCCACAGAAGATCAGCCCCAAGTTCAAAGTGAGTCTGAGCTCTGTCGCTGCATGATAATCATCAGTGTGCAGGAGTGGTGATGTTCGGTGTGTGTTTCCAGGGCAGTGTTCGAGCCCTGCTGCACGAGAAGATCAGAGACGCGTACACACACCCTCAGTTCGTCACGGACGTAATGAAGCCCATGCAGATCGAAAGCATCATCGACCAGGACGTGAGTTATTCTGGTGTCCTTTACTATTCAGGAGTGGAATGAGTCGCTCGTTTAGCTTTTAATCATTTATCACCACATTGTAATGCAATATTCAAAGTAGGAAGTATGTTCATGTATGTAATGTGTTTGCTTTTAAGTTGTGTGCTATAATAAACAGTCTAAAGGATGAATCTAGGAAAAGCCTTTACATTAAAACAAGGAAATGAATTGAATCTCGTTGATTGAATTGTGCTCAATTTGCAAAACGTCCTCAGTTATTTATTTTTTAATGTTTTGCTGTGTGTATGAGTGTACATGTATATGTATATGTGTTATATATATATATATATATATATATATATATATATATATATATATATAATTTCACTTTAGTTCATTGGATTTCCAATTTCAATTGGAGTTTTGACAAGGCAACATTTTTAAATAAATTGAGGTCTTTAATATTTTATTTCAGCTCTATTTGAAATTGCTATTATTATTTTAACTGTTTTTGATTAGTGTGACACAACAGTTGGAGAATAAATTTTTTTGGAAATGTGTATATTTTCAGTCTTTAATTTAATTAGCAGATTTAGTTATTTTATGTGTTTTTGTAATTTAATAGTTCTTTTTATTATTTTATTTTAGAACTTAAACGCTCTCAGTACTATTATAGCATTTATCAAAATATTCTTTTTTTATTTTATAATTTTTTTTTATTTAGTGTATATATATATATTTTTTTAGTTTTAGAACTTCAAAACCATATATTATTATCAATTCTTTTTTTTCATAATTTTTCTTTTCTTTTTCTTTTATTTTTTGCAATTTCGTGTTCTTGCCATTTTTGTAATTCTTCCATTTGATTTTTTTTTTTTTTACTTTTTTTTTCTTCTAATTTTAGAACTTTTTCTCATTTGAAAAATAAGTTTGTGTTTGTTTTTGTTTTTTTTTATGTATTTTTTTTTTTTTACATCTCTTAAGTACATGACACAGTTTGCTTGATTCTCACGTGCTCGTTCAAACCCACCGGTTGTGTCTGTAGGTCCAGAATCTGTCTGGTGGTGAGCTGCAGCGTGTGGCTCTGGCTCTGTGTTTAGGAAAGCCTGCGGACGTGTATCTGATCGACGAGCCGTCAGCGTATCTGGACTCCGAGCAGCGTCTGATGGCTGCCAGGGTCATCAAACGGTAGCATCTACAACACTTTCATGGCTGTTTCATCGGTTCGATGCACTCAGTGCTTATTTCACAGATTCCTTCCTTTATATGCCATGCAGATTCATCCTTCACGCCAAGAAGACAGCGTTTGTGGTGGAGCACGACTTCATCATGGCCACTTATCTGGCGGACCGAGTCATCGTCTTCGACGGGATTCCATCCAGAAACACTAACGCCAATGCGTACGTACTTCATTTGCTCTGATAACGTCAGTATTGAATATACACAAGTTCCCTTAAATGTGTAAATGGAAGTGTTCAGTGTTTCAGATATTCAGTCATAACGCAATGTTCATGCTGAAATGTGTTTGTCATCAGTCCACAGAACCTGCTGGCTGGCATGAATAAGTTTTTAGCGCAGCTGGAGATCACGTTCAGAAGAGACCCAAACAACTTCAGACCAAGAATTAACAAACTCAATTCCATTAAGGTACACATTCACATTTAAATGACTCTTTACAAATTACACTGGGCAGATCGTTTTCTACGGATATCATTTATTAGTATTATAACGATAATGTTTTTATTCAGACTTTGAACTAGTTTTATTTTTATATAGTGTTTTTATTTCAAGTTTTTAGTGGTTTGTTGTGTTTTTGGCATATTGTGTTTTTATGTGCATATAGTTTTTATTCAACTAAATGAAAATTAGACATTTTCCTTTGCAAATAGCTGAAATCAAGCAAGTTTAAAATTTGTATTATCTATTATTTCTAATTTTTTATGGTTTTAGTTTTAGTTAACTACACAAATTCTGCATTTAACCCAAAATTAATTAACTTTGAAGCTGAATTGACATTACAGATTGTATTAAAGCGGCTACACAGTATTATGTCTTACGAACACCAGTAATGTCATTATTCGGCTTGATTCAGTTTACATTTAATCATTTAGCAGACACTTTTATCCAAAGCTGCTTAGAAATGGAAGCAATAAAAATCAACAAAAGAGCAATGATATGCAAGTGCTAGAACAAGTCTCAGTTAGCTTAAAGCAATAGTTCACCCAAAATTGAAAAAAGGTGGGATCCACCAACTTTTTGATTACCAGCAATCTTCAAAATATCTTTTGAAGCAACTCATACAAAAAAATTTCGACATTGATTTTTGGGTGAACTATCCCTTCAACATTGAAAATCCTGTGTTTTTGGATTGCAGCCATCTCAAAACTCAAGCTTCCTGGCTAGATTGCATTTTGGGCCTCGTAATATAATTTCATACATCTTTGACTTACAGAAATGCTGTCTCAATAGGCTTTTGACTCGATTGGTCTTGATGTTGTATCAAAGTGTGGCCAGTAGTACGGTAGCTTTGTACCGGTTTATTTAAAAAACTGTTATTTGCTTTCTCCTTTAAGGATGTGGAACAAAAGAAGAGTGGAAACTACTTCTTCCTGGATGACTGAAGATTCCATTTCACAGAATTCCAGAAGTTTAGCTGCTCAGTATGACATCAGACCAGCAAGCACTGCACTGTGAGACTTACACGTTTGACTGAATTACCATCAGAACTTCAAACATACGACTCTGCTCTTCTCCTCAATGGTGCGATCCAACAAAGAGACTAGATATATCCTCTGACATAAAGCCAAACTTGTGAGGAGAGGACATTATTTGAAAATAAAACCTGGAGAGAGATGTATGTGTCCGGATTAATTATCGTTATCGTTAACAACTGCAGTTCTTTCTCGTCACAAAGTGTTGCGAACCAATTTACACACGCCAAACATGCAACTGTATATTTTGAATAAAATATTTTAATCATGTTAAACGATGTCTTACATTACATTAAATAATCTCATTATTGCATTCTTGTGAAGATGCAGTTAGAAGCGGTTCAATATTAAAATGCACTAGGACCAGATACACAAAATCTGTTGTCAGTGATATTGGGTGACGCATCTCTGCAGTGAGATTGTTTTGGAATAAACTGACTTTAAATGGAAAGTCTGCAACGGAGAAAGATGTTCTTTGGCGTCGAAACTACTTGTATGTTTACCTTTGAAAACCATATTTGACTAATTAAAATAAGGCAGAGAGACTGGTCTGGTCAAGCTTAATATATAAATACATGCAACTGAAAAATGGAAAGGCAACAATGGTGAAAGACATTCTTAAGCTTTTATTCGTTTGGTGTTAAAACTACATCTTTGGATCAGAAATGTAATTTGTTACAGGCTTTTGGCATCAACATTCATTCAGCAGACACCCTAGAACCCTGTGGAGGAGGTTGATAAGAGTGCAATAAAGGTGCAGAGAGAAACTCAACAAAAACCAAAATTTCCACACACACACAAAAAAAAGGCACTTTCCTGGCACTTTTCCGGTCATCTCCAATTATATGCTGAAACTACTATGCTCACATTGCAGCACGAGATGAATGGTTTACAAGTTTTTCAGGAAGATTCAGATTTTTGAGACGGTCTTCTGAGAACCAGTCTAAAAAAAAAACCCACATTAAAGGATAAAAATTCAGTGTTTACAGGAAGTGCACATAGCTATAATACATTCAAATCAATATAAAACCATTTTTTCCCCTTTTGCTGTGCATGTAAGGGCAGTGCAACAAGAAAACATTTACTAGATTTTATTACCAATGCAAACACACAACACACATTTACATTTTCACATGGGTTTAGCGAAATCGGAACAGGTGAAAGGTTTAATAAAGAATGTGGGCGGGAGAAAAAGACAAAAAACTTAAAAACATTGGATTTACTCCTAATCAACACCATTTACCAAAACCCACACATAAACTGAAAACAACAGATTTTGTGTATCTGATATCATTGTAAACCAAAACTTAGTGTTTATACAGCATTTCCGCATCATGGGTATGGTAACTGTGCCCCTACCCTTGGGCCTGCACCTCGTCTCCCAAAATGTCTATAAGACGACTGTTCATCTGGTCTTCCACGGCCAGAATAATTTTTCTGGCCTCGGTAGCCCCTGCCTCGATATCCTCCTCTGTCATCTTGGCCACGTCTTCCTCCACCCCTGTAGGACTGGCTATAGAAGGAATGAGTTACTCGAAGATCTACATTGGGAACCTCGATCTCTTCCACTGACCACTTATCATCAGGAGAATATTGGTGAATGGAGCGAGAAGGGTCTTCTGCGATAGGACCAGCATGAAGACTCTGTGGGAAGACTCCCCCTTGTTTTCCTAAGTTCCCATTGGTTAAAGGGGTCAAGCCTACCATGTCTCCATGCAGTGGGCCATTTGGAAAAGGTTGTAAAACAGAACAAGGTCCACTATAGTGTGGAGGTTCCATTGTGGCCACTGAAATGGGAATATCTACCGGCTTGTAATCACCAGCACTCAATTGAGGTTGGCCTCCAGGAAAGCCAGCGGTCTTCTGAATGGACCCAAACTGGGGGTTTACAGACCTCTGGCCATTCCCTCGGTCCAGTGATGGAGGAACAAATGGCAAGACATCCATCCGACCATGAGGGCCGTGGTTTAGGGACTCAAGAGGCATTGGAACTGGCATATGGTGGTATCCAATGGAAGACGGCGGATACATCTGATTCCCAGGGGGTGGATAGGGTGGTGTGGAAAAGTGCACTTGAGGGCCAGTTGGGTATGACCCAACATAGCTACTTAGACCAGAGGAAGCTGGCCAGGACATTTGTGGCCTTGGTGGCATTGGCATTGGCATGGATACAGGTTGATCATTGTACCCTCCCAACTCCATGGGACCAACAGGAACGCTTCCAGATGCTACAGGTGCAACGGGAACATGGCTGTCCAATGAGGTGTCAGGGATGGAGCTTACATTTTGAGGAGGAGAAGGGTTTTCTGGTTGCCATGAAGTCACAGCGGGGTTAGCAGGAGAGTCTGAGGAAGGAGGTGGCCCTCTAAGGTGCATCTGATAGGCTTGGTTAAGTGCACCCAGATATACGATGGGAGGAAACATCGGCTGAGAGTACGCCTGAGAAAATTGGGAGTACTATGTAATTCCATAAACAGTGGTCTTTAATGAAGCAATAAATGCAAAGAAGAGTTCTCAAACCATGTACCTTGACACCGAGGTTGAAGAAGAACCGGAGGACATTCATATCTGAAATAATAAGGAACGGGTTTCAAAGACTGAAATCATTATGATGAAGACAAGACTAAATAGACTTAAATAATGGGCTATATTTGAAAGTGTTTCAACATTTGACTTCTTGAATCAACAATGTTGAGGCAGAAGGGAAAGTTTCTTTTATTGAAATGGATCACAAGGTCTTTGTTACCTTGCGGAAGGTCGTCTCCTTTTTGGGAAAAGGAATAGGGGGGCAGCGGTTCCACCTCTCCCTTCTCGTTCTTGGGGAATCCTGGATAAACTGGGTCCTGAAGGAGCTGAGACCATTGGACATGAGGATAGGGGAGTTGTTGGGGTTGGGATGGGGGATCAGGAGCAGGTGCTACACCTGATGGACAAGAGATGTTCTGTGAGTCTACTTAAAGGTCCACATTGCAACCAATTTTACTTCTGAAATAAGATGCATTTCAAACAGTGCCATGTCTGAAACTGAATTAGGATAAAACTTACTAGAGGCAGGCATGGCTGATGTTTCACAGGGTTGTGGAATTGTTTCATTGAGTGAAGACTGAGGGAAGTCTGGAAGTGGAGCTTGGGCAGGACCAGAGGAAGGAGAGATGGAGGTAGGAGGAGCATGGGGAAGAAGGACTGGTGTCACAGTCGTATGAGGGTCTACAGACTTATGGGCAATTGGTGGACCACTGCTTCCATCAATGGGAAGGGTGGTAGAAGTCTGATCTGGGGCATCTAATATAGGGGCAGGAACCAGAGCTGGGGCAGGAACCAGAGCTGGGGCAGAAACAGGTATTGCAGAGGCCGGTATACATGGTGGAGCGGATATAGAAGATGCTGGGACACTTTGAATGGACAGGGCTGGTTCTACAGAGGCACATGGGACTAAGCCAGAAGCGGCCAGAGTAGTTTGAGTTGGGATAGCAGGAGCTACTTCCACAGGGGTGATTTGAGATGTTGTTTGTGTTGGCTGGGAATTAAGATCAGGCGTTGGGATCACTAGGGTAGGCACTGGTATAGCTTGTGATAAGGGTTGGGAAGATTTTGGAGGAGGAATAGATTGAATACTAGCAGGGGCGCTATCAGAGACTGCTCCTGCCACAGAGATGGACTGTGAAGGGGCTGAAGTGGACACCGGGGCAAATTGACTGTTGTCTGGGCTTCGAGCAGGGGTAGTTTTGGGTGGGACAGGGGTCTTTTTAATTGCCCCGGGAGCAGACCGATTAGGAGCGGGGACTTTAACAGATTCAGATTGAGATGGGGCTGTTTTGGGGTCAGATGTGACGATGACAGCAGTAGGTGGAGAAGGAGAGGCAGGGGTGGGTTTCTCCTGTACTTTCTCTTTTATTGTTGAAGAAGGTTTCTGCCGTGGCTCCTCATTAACCTTCATCTAGAATAGAGTATAAACCAATGGCTGGTAAGTTCAACACAACTTAGATGAGGGATCCTTAAATCGGGCCCACAAGATCCACTTTCCTGCAGAATGGAGTTCAAACCTTAATCAAACACACTTGAGCATGCTATTCAACGTCTTCATGGTAGCGGAGTTTGATTAGTGTTGGAGCTAAACTCTGGAGCGCATTGGCCCTCCAGGACAAGATTTGAGGAACCCTGACTTATATTAACAGGGAAGGGATAAGATACATTGCATGACTTTCTCACACTTTCCTGCAGAGTTTCGCCCCAACCTTGATCGAACTCACCTGCCTGTACCTTTCCACTAAACCTGAAGAACTTGATTAGCTGGTTCAGGTGTATTTGATTAGGTTTGGGTTGAAGCTAAACTCTACAAGAAAGTGGACCTAGAGGTCCAGAATTGAGAAACGCTGATATATTGCCATGCATTTGGATAAAGTGTTGCCCTTCAGCAACAGGATAAGACGCCTCTGGTCTACAATTTAAATAAAGACAAGTCTGAATCGGTTTAGTTGACTCACCCCATGTTTTTCTTCAGTGGCAATCTTCTGTCTCTGGACAGGCCTCTGGGGTGTTTCTGAAAGCCAAAAAACTAAAACTTCAGGATGATTATACATGAATAAAAATGTCATTAGAATAAACTATTCACATAAAGTCATTCTTCATAATTTGGTGGAAAATGGCCATTAAGTATTAAGCATACATTATAAAAACGCAAACCAGTCAAGGTACTTGACGTTAGTCGTAAGCTCAAAATTTCTTCAGCCTACAATGTTGTTGAATCTGGACATAAAGGGGCGGAGCTCCACCACTGCTCACCTGTCTCGGAGACATGCTCCTTTTGGTCCTTCTTCCGGGAGGCTCTCTTTTCCCCTCCTTTCTTTATGACTTCACTAGCAGTGGCCTGAATTCAAAGAAACATGCATTTGTATCTCTGTTATCAAAAGTGAAGTACTGGTGCACTTTTTGATTATAAATGGCATCACCGTTTGGGAGCTTGTTCCCAGTAAGGGGAAGTTGTGCTCATCTTTGTGCAGAAGCTCCAAAATAACGCTTTCCTCTTTCTCCTCCGGAAGCACACACACAGGACTGTTGCACTGATCGGACCGTCTGAACTTGTTTCTTGTGTCATCCGGGGTGGCCTGCGGAGGCCAGGAGTGTTGCTTATGCACACGGCTGCTGGGTGCTGACTGAGACGGCGTTTTGTTTGACCTCCGACTTCCTCTGCTTTCCCATTCTGCATAGAGAATCAGATGCGAACACTGAGCATGTGCGAGTTTAGATCAGCCGAATTGGTGTATGATTCGGAAAGAACGTACCAGAGGATGTCTGAGGGCTGTTGTTTGCTGCACCATGTATTTTACTCTTTTCTGCCACTGGCTGCCATGACTGAGTCTCTTCAGATGGAAGACGCAAACTCAACAACGGCACAGTTTCTCTAAACACACAAGCAAGAGCGTTAAATGTATTATCAATTACATACTGAATATTTTAATATGTTAAATGAATGCATTAGGCCACACTGACATTCCCTGTATACAGAAAGTTAACATACAATGCGCAGTGTACAAACTGCATACCGCTTTTTCAAAAACAGTAATTGGTAGAGTCTATGAAAACATCTACACATATGCACAAAATCATTAACACACATACTGCTTGTTGAGTTCTCCAATAAACACAGTGACTGGGCCATTGTCAGGACTGACTTCCTGTACATAAGCATTATAAAAGTGATTATTCAGCTGCACCTGAGAAAGATAAACAAGAGAACTATATCAATACACATAATAATACATTTCATTTGGATAGTATTTTCATGAACTCTAACTGAACAAAAATATCCAGTAATTAAAAAAAAAAACAAAAGCACAAAATTGTAAGCATCAAATTAATGAAAAAAGTTACTGGAAAAATGGCAATAAATAGTAAAATACTGTTCAAAATTTTGTGGCTGAAAGATCCCACATTTTTTTACGGTAGTGTACCTGTATTAATCAAATGCAACTTTTTAATCAAGTCTTTAAGTTCTTAAAAATCTACAAATGTCAGCACCTACTGCTTACCTTGCACTTATCTCCCACAGAATACTGCATTCCTGCGGCCATGCAGAAATCCCGCTGCTGCTGAACTAAATACACACATAGTTATTAAAATATATTTTTTCAAACAAAATATGAACTACATTTCCAAACAGTAACAAAAAAGTAGATGAAGTACGTCGTTTAGAACGGAGCCACACGTCATACTCCACGTTCCTGTAGAGGGCGGGGTTTAAGGACCTCTGCACCTTAGTGGAGAGATGGCCACGCCCCCTTCCTCGAGACTGGCCCCTCCCACGACCCTGAAGTGCAGAGATAGTTTTGTTACCACAATATATCAAGAGTTTCATCAAAAATACAGAAACAAAGTGATTTCAATCTTTAAGAAAGAGAATTGAATAGAGAGAGAAAACCACCCTCTGCGGCGGTCTGACGTTCTTCCCATTGGAAGGCTTTTCTCTGGCTTCACTCGACCTGGAAAGACCAAAACATCGAGTTACATTAAAGTCATACATAGCAGAATTCAAAAGGAATAGTACTGACAATTTACTGAAAATGTACAGATTTGGAGAAATTTAGCATGACATCAATGGATCCTCTGCAGTGAATGGGTGCCGTCAGAATGAGAATCCTGATAAAAACATCACAATAATCCACACCACTCCAATCCATCAATTAACATCTTGAGAAGCTGAAAGCTGTGTGTTTGTAACAAACAAATCCACCGTTAAGATGTTTATACTGTAACTTCCAAATGTTGGTTCTGAGTAAAATATCCATAATATTGCGTTTTCCAGTAAAAAACAAAAACAAATATGTGGCTGGATTTTGATACGAATGACAACAGGAGATGGACTTTTTACAAATTATTATGAATTATAGACTCATATCTTATCCAGAAGTGATGGTTTAAAATGAAAGCATGTTAATGATGGATTTGTTTTTGACTTCAGAAGATGTTTACTGGTGGACTTGAGTGGTGTGGATCACTTATTCTGACGGCACCCATTCACATCCATTGGTGACTACGTGATGTAATGCAGCATTTCTCCAAACCTGATGGAAGAAACACACTCATCTACATCTCGGATGGCCTGAGAGTGAGCCAATTTCCAGCAAATTCTTTATATTTTACTACTTCTTTAATCAAAGCAGGATTTGATTTCATCCAACGGGATCGACTAGATCATAAAACATTATATAATATTGCACTAATGATACTATAAGAGAAAATGTCTCGTGCACGCATGCAAATCCATACCAGAACTCATCTTCTTCCAAGTCAGACTCTTCACTGCTCTTACATTCCTCCGAATCCAGTTTATCTCGTCCTTTTACTCCTCTCATACACGAACCTAAAGCACTGCGTTCAACGCCACACACTCGATCATACAGCAGCTCATACAGGATCGCTAGAGATGGAGAGACGGTTTAATGTAATTCTGAAAGCATAAAGCTGCATTACATCGTTAAATAACGGAGAAGCGCTCACATTGACACACAGCAGCACTTTTCTCAAAAGATTGTGGGTAAACACTGTCATAATGGTTTCCGTTGAGAAAACACAGTCGCACCTGGCAGAGAAACAGTGTTATGGAAATGAACCGATTTACATTTTAAAATCTAAAAGACTAAAATCTTGCATGAAAGTTCACCTTTTTAGTGAAGCCATACTCGGTGATGCTAACAGGAGACTGATCAGGCTCCTGGAAAATAACAAAATCATGCCTGGAAGAAAGAATTATTACACAATCTATAAAAAATGGCAACAAACTGGTAACATAAAAACACACTTTACCAAATGTTCTCATGTAGTCTTATATAGTGAGAATATGGTGGAAAAAAACGACTCGTTTTATTCAGATGCCCAAACTGAACAATATCACTCATCACTTTATATCTAATAATATACGTCTTCATAAAATCAGATTTAAACGATCCAAACATATAATGCAATCCAATTAAGATTGAGAGATGACGAAATAAAAAAGATTGGTTCATGCATTGATAATCTTGTTGACGATGCATTTGCATTGCACAATTTGCAATGTAATCACTTTCCCCTCAGGATCGTCATTTATAAGAACAAGAAAACGGATTGCATGACAAATCAGAATGAGATAGGGTTTTTCTTTTTTACTGCCAATGAATCCCATTAGTGATCGAATTTATGTAAGTGAATATAATGCACAACTGACCACAGCTTTTCAAAAATCAATAAAGCTTCTTCATGAAGGTCTGCCATAAAATCACTGTCCGAGTGAACGAAGTGTAATAGACACTAAAGACAGCAAACATCATCACAGTTCATATCTCAAAATATGCAGCTAAAATAGATTTCAAAAATGTAATATTCTCACTTATAGAGCTCAGCCAAAGCTGTGATCTCCACCTGTCCAACCCAGCTCTAAACAGACGGAGAGAAAAACAGAAAGGGTTTAGAAAATACTTACATTTTAAGATTAAAACTGTGCAATCACAACCAAGCCAGAATTTAAGTTTATCTTTGTCAAGCTAAAGCGTGTTGGTGAGATTTTACCTGGGGATCCTGTAAATTCTCCAGGTATTTCTCAAAATTGCCTTCAATAAACTACCACACAGAGAAAAAACAAAGAAACTTTAATACACTCATCATATATGCGTGCATGTGAATGCATGTAGTCAAAATAGGAGTATATAGTCTCTCACGTGCTCAAAGTTAGATCGGTTCTGTCTCAGATAATCCACGCAGGCCGCGCGCACTTCTGTGTGTAGAGTCTGACAGTTCAACACCTGTCAATCAAACACACACCTGTCAGTCTGTGTGCTAGGATATGATTAATAAACATAATAATACGTGTCATGAGATGCATTACACTCCATGATTCAGCTGTCATAATCTGGAAAAACAAGTTTATCAAAACTGGATTCAAGTTTTAAATGCAGACTTCATGAGTGATGATTCAGCAACAGTTAACTCTTTACTAGCCCACTAATGTTAAAAATAAATAGAAACAGATAATTATTAATAGAGAGAGAGTGAGAGAGGGAGATTTAAGTCATTATTAACATTAACATTCATTCAAATATATTTACAACAGTTGAATTCTAATTCATATCCAAAATCAATCGAACAGATTATCTATAACTCAAAAAAAAAAAAAAAAAGATTTGAAACTGATCTCCGGCATTATATAATAATAAAACGAACATATTTCAATATTAACAATTCATGTTACACACAGAAATGAAGTAAAAATCAACACGACAATCGATAAAAACCTACCAAAAACGTAATGATTACAGTTTATATATGTCCTTCGTAAAGATTAAATATATCATAATTGTGTTTTGTGTTAGTAAATACGCTAGCATACGCTGCTAGTATGCTAAAGCTAATTAGCGTCAGACAAACTAAAAAGTGATTTTGGCAAACCGTAGAAGATTACAAACAGAAACATTTAATCACAAGTGAGAGAAAAAATCAGGACAATAAGTTTTATCGCGGTGATTGCCATTTTTGATTTGAACGTAACGTTAATCACACGATGCGACAAGAAGAAGGCGGTTATGGAAGTTTAAGATGTGTTAAGTAACGTTGCGTTTCTGTTTATAAACATTGTAAGCGTGATTATGCAGACCAGGATCAGTCCTGACCTGTTCTGCCACGGCCCTGAACAGACACGACCCGTCCTTGGCGATCTTTTTGCGGTAGAAGCCCTGCGAGCGCAGGTACTCGTCCATGCGGCTCTCGTGCGTCCCGTCAGCGGCGAGCTGCTGCTGCGCGTCCGCCAGAGTCTCCCGGAGCTCCATGATGATCCGCTCCCAACGATACAAGCCCGACAGAAATCACACTATAACTGCACACAGAGTTTCTTTACCATCTCTGCTCTCCAGTCTCTCGTGAAGGCTCCTGAGGGACTGGATTGACTGGATTCGCTTTTGTTTCAGTGGAAAGGAAAGTCGGAGCTGCAGTTGCTTCCACCAAGACACGCGTCCAATGCTGCACTATTTCCTTCAAGTTACCACCAGGACGCAAATCAGATAAATGTGTAGTTTTCTAAAGGCATTAGGACACAATTGACAGAGCAAACGCTGGGAGATGTAGGCGAAAAAGAAAGTGAAACTACACGCCCCATGCTGCATCTATAAGCGCACGAGCAGAACTGAAAGAGAAAGTTGCAAGACAATAAATGCTTATTTATTTACATTTATTTATTTACATGAAAGAAGTGAAATAAAGTAGACTGTTTTGTGAGGATATCTTGAATCAGATCTGTTCCATTTTATAGTTTACTAGTATATCTTTCACAATAGATAAACGTATTTGCCTTGTACACACAGAAAGTAAAAAGTAATTTTTTTTATTTTTTATTTTTTTTACTGCAAGACAATAAATGCTTATTTATATATATATATATATATATATATATATATATATATATATATATATATATATATATATATTTTTTTTTTTTTTACTGGCTCACCTATTGGCTCTAAATCTTTTAGACTTTTAAAAAATAGTCAAGATACACTATCCAAAGCTCTGAGAATCCTCTTAAGATGTAAAAATATTATTTTTTTGTTACTGTCACATCACTTATAACATTTACCATGCAAAAAAAAAAAACTTATTTACTATAGTGTTTACTAGACATTTACCATAAAACTATTCTTAAGTCATTTGTATGTGTACACTTTCTTTCTTTCTTCTTTGTTTTGTTTTTATAACTGTACTGCCTTGATGGTTTGATGCTTTGTCCTGTGTGATAGAAAGAAATAAAATAGATTTTTCAAAGTTCCGATGTGAATAATGATTCACGAATCATCATTTCATATCCAGATGTCGGAGCACATATCCCCAGGTGAGCAATAATAATCTGGGCATTAAATTGCATTCATATAATAGTATTAGTGTTAATGTAAGCCTTGTTATTCTGATTGACAGGCCTTGTGTTCACATGCACTGCCTGAGAAGAGCAACAGAACAGAACAGGAACACACATATGCATGCAAATAATTCATAAAATCATGAAGTATATTTGAATAATATGTGTGTGTATGTGTGTGTGTGAGAGAGAGTGTGTGTGTGTGAGTGAGTGAGAGAGAGAGAGTGTGTGTGAGTGTGTGAGTGAGTGTGTGTGTGTGTGTGTGTGTGTGTGTGTGTGTGTGTGTGTGTGTGAGAGAGAGGGGGTGTGTGTGTGTGAGAGAGTGTGTGTGTGTGTGTGTGTGTGTGTGTGTGTGAGAGAGAGAGTGTGTGTGAGTGAGTGTGTGTGTGAGAGAGAGTGAGTGTGTGAGAGAGAGTGAGTGTGTGTGTATGTGTGTTATTGTGTGAGTGAGTGTGTGTGTGTGTGTGTGTGTGTGTGTGTGTGTGAGAGAGTGTGTGTGTGTGGAGCAGGAGAAGGATGTGGTGGTTCCTGGATCAGCAGCTGTTGCACATCCTGGTCCAGAGATAGAGAGAATAAAAGACATCAGGAATAAAGAAAGGCAGGATTAGAAAAGAAAGAATTGGAAGGGGTGGGAATTGTGTGTGTGTGTGTGTGTGTGTGTGAGAGAGAGAGAGAGAGAGAGAGAGAGAGAGAGATGAGAAACTCCTCAGTTGTTTGTTTCACTGACCTGCAGGACAGAAGCTTCTTTAATGTAAGTATGCATTTACTTTATATCACTGATCACCTGAATACATCATGTGAATCTAATTCATATTTAACCATTTAAATTAACAGTTAGTTCATATATAAATATATATCAATGTGTTTTTTAAATGTATTGTATTTTTTGGTAAACACCTTATTTTTACTAAACCAACTAACAGCTGAAATATCTCAAATATATATATATATATATATATATATATATATATAATAAAAAATTATGAGTCAAATAGTTAATTAAAAAATAAAATAAAATGTATAAATACAATTTAATAAAATTGAATAATATAATAATAATAATAATAAAATGCAGAGGCTTTGATTCAGATGGAATTTCTGGAATGTGTGACTTTGAATGCAATGTAAATCACTTTTAATAACAATATCTGCCAAATGCATAAATATTCATTGTTTTGGAACAAATTCATATTTTTTTAACATTAACACAAATATATGCAATGTAAAAAAAATTAGATAGGAATTTAAAATAGCAAAAACACAGTTGTATATACATCTAATAGCAGTCAAACACTCATGTTCTTAGCAGAAATGATGATGAAGAAGATGATGCTGATGAAGGCAGTGTGGGCTGCATGTGTGTTTCTGTGTGTGTTTCCCGGCCGTGGAGTGTGTTTCTCTCGTGGGGCGAGCGTCTCATCATGTGTGAACATGAAACCCGGCCACATCAGCTCCTTCCCACAACACACACACACACACCCCACCGTCAGCGTACGCACCAGCCGATCAGTGTACCTGCCACAACACACACTCACAGGTAACACACACCTATAAAGCTGCATTGATATGTGATATTATGTTTGCAGGGGTGGATCTAGAAAAATATTGATGGCATATATACTGAATTTAGTCACAGTTATCACAGTTTGATGATAAATATATGTGCACACTACAAAAGGATCTCATGCAATCACAGTTCATATAAGGAATAAGTGACCATACCCCATAAGCACCACCACACTCACTAATGCATACAGTATGCATCGACATGTAATTAAGAGCATTATAAAAGGTTCAGTGTTATTAATATTTATTATCAGAAACACAAGATTTTAACAGCTATGACATTTCCAGCTAGTGAGACTCAACTGATTTTCTACTGTTTAATGTTAATCATCATCTAACTCAACCAGTCAAGAGCTACATTTAACCTTAGATGTTATATGAATATGGTCCCTGAAGCATAGGTTTTATTAGCTGACAATAATAATAAATAAATAAGCATCATAGGCCCAAATACAAATGTACTTTTAGAAATAGTTTTTGAAAGATATGGTGTTATTGTTTTGGCAAGCTTAAATTAAAACTCTATCTATGAAAATTTGTGTGATATTCCTTTAAAATAATGTTTTAGTATATATTTTTTTAAGTATATTTTACTAAGCAATTTCTTACATAATTTCTTTGAGTTTGACCAAACTTTTATTTTGGTGAGTTGTAACCAAAGTTTCTGTGTTTTTTAAATTAACTATTATTATTATTAGCTAATAGGAAGTATAGCATATCAAGTATGCTAATACTTGAAGTATAGCATACTCTACTGTGCAATAGTACTATATTTCGTCAAGTTATACCGAAATGTTATTTTGACAGGTTATCGTAAAGACTTTGCCATTTCTGTCAGTCTGTGTAGACGATACGAATGAATGACGATAGATTTATCAAATGAAATGGTGAAATCCTCTCATAGCGCGCTGACGTGCAGATGTGTAGCATACATTATGTGTTAATATAGTGAAGAGCTGGAAACACCACGTGTGCTTCAGTGTGTGTGTGTGTGTGTGTGTGTGTGTAGTAGAGCACACACTCTACTCTATTGTTGTGCCCCCCTTCCTCAAATATGGTGATGGAAAAAAATCCTACTATGGGGTGAAAAAATAACTTTAATCAAATTAAAAACTAAATTAATAAATTGTATTATTTACAAATCACAATTGTAGCTCGCGACATTTTCTATGGCTATAACTTTATTATGACTCTAATTTATTTGATATTCTCAAGCATTCAGAAATCATGCAAAAGGAAACCAAGCAGTTTTCTATGATAAAACCATGGTTTAATTTTGTAAGGGTTGTGATATGCACATTTTTTGTTGAAGAAATTATAAAGGCTGTGTCATCTATAGCAAAAAGGTGTCAAAAATGAAAGATTAAGTGAATATATGAATTAAATGTTTGGTCAGTAGCCTAAACAAGGATTTGATCGTCCTGTAACAGCAGTGTAACAGCAACAATCACATGACATTTGTAATAACATGTACATAAATTGTTTATTTTGTATTTGCCTACATTATGTATTTTAACAGTGTTATTATTAACCAATCATTATTGCCTCATTATTTTTTATATAATGCATTTTAAGCCATTTTAAAGGGTATTGATGGCTTAGGTCTGTTTTTATAGCAACAACAACAACAAAATATTACAGTATATTAATACTTTGTAAATTATTAGAGTTTGGGGATTGCAAATCATTTGAGTCAGTTCGGAAGTTCAAAGCGGATTTGCGAATCATTTGAGTCAGTTCGGGAGTTCAAAGCGGGTTCGCGAATCATTTGAGTCAGTTTGGAGATCGCGAATCATTTGAATCAGTTCGGGAGTTCGTAGCGGGATCGCGAATCATTTGAGTCAGTTTAGGAGTTCAGAGCGGGATCGCGAATCATTTGAGTCAGTTTGGGAGTTCAAAGCGGGTTCGCGAATCATTTGAGTCAGTTTGGAGATCGCGAATCATTTGAATCAGTTCGGGAGTTCGTAGCGGGATCGCGAATCATTTGAGTCAGTTTAGGAGTTCAGAGCGGGATCGCGAATCATTTGAGTCAGTTTGGGAGTTCAAAGCGGGTTCGCGAATCATTTGAGTCAGTTTGGAGATCGCGAATCATTTGAATCAGTTCGGGAGTTCGTAGCGGGATCGCGAATCATTTGAGTCAGTTTAGGAGTTCAGAGCGGGATCGCGAATCATTTGAGTCAGTTCGGGAGTTCAAATCGGGGTTCGCGAATCATTTGAGTCAGTTTGGGGTCGATCGCGAATCATTTGAGTAAGTTTGGGAGTTCAAAGTGGGTTCGCGAATTATTTGAGTCAGTTTGGGGATCGCGAATGATTTGAATCAGTTCGGGAGTTCGTAGCGGGATCGCGAATCATTTGACTCAGTTTGGGAGTTCAGAGCGGGATCGCGAATCATTTGAGTCAGTTTGGGGATCGCGAGTCATTTGAACCAGTTCGGGAGTTCGTAGCGGGATCGCGAATCATTTGAGTCAGTTATTTTGCTACCCCGGTAGATCCGCCCCTGCATGTTTGTATTTTGTTTTTAATAATAATAATAATAATAATAATAATAATACATTTCTTGAAATTATGAGTGTACTTCTCACAATTTTAAATAAATAAATATTCTCAGACTTGAGTGATATAAATTCAAATTTGCAAGTTACAAAGTCAGAAGTGCAGGATTGTAAGAAATTGCAACCTTAAGAAAACTGTACTTTTTTGCACAGAATTTGACTTTATACCAATTGCAAAATTATATCAGAATTCAGAAAAAAAGAAGCCAGAACTGCGAGACATAAACTTGCACTTGTGAGAAAAAAATGAAGAACTGCAAGATATAATCTTGCAATTGTGAGAAAATTGAGAAAACTTGTGAAAATTGCAAGTTTATTGTGAGATATAAACTCCCAATTGTGAGTTATAAAGTCCAATTCTGAGGAAATAAAAACTAATTTCTTACAATTATGTATTGCAATTCTGACTTTAACTTTCTATATTGCGAGTTCATATCCAGCAATTCTAAGTTAATAACTTGCAATTTCTTGTTTTTCATGCAATTCTGAGAAAAAAGCCATATATGCGAGATAAAAATGTGCATTCACAAGAAAAAAGTCAGAATTGTAAGATAAACATTTGCTTAAAAAAAACCTTGTTTATTTTTTATTCATTTGCAGAAATGGGCCTATATGCTATCTAATTATCTGTCTATGTAACTGACTAATGGATTGTGTGTTGTTCTGCTCAGTAACGGTCCAGAGTTCCCGGGCGTTTATGGGGTTTCTGCTGCAGGCTCGCTCTGTTGTGGAGGACCGTGTGGTCAGCGGTGAGTTCACACTCCACCCTCCGAGCACACACACGCTGTCCTGCCTCAGTCCAGACGACACCGTCACACACTCGGACAAGATGCTCAAGAGAAACCTGTCCTTCAGCTGGAGAGCCCCGACACACCCCAGCGGAGACCTGCGCTTTTAGTGAGAAAAACACCAGCTACACTGTAATTCAACTAGCTTAACCAGAACAAAAACAGATTTTGTTATATAAAAAATTGCCCTGTAAAGTGTATGTTTGTCTATTGCTACAAATATAGCTGTGCTACTTATGACTGCTTTTGTGCTACGGGGTCACAAATGTGACATTTTTATTCTCTTTCTCTCTGCAGCATCACACTGGTTCAGTCCTATTTTGTGTACTGGTCTCGAATCAAATCGGCAGTGGTGCATGATGGGACACGTAGTTCTCAGAACACTGACAGCGTTACAGGACAACCGATGGCAAGCAGGACAGGTGATTATGACCAGCTCACACACACGCAATATACACAAAAATAATGAATGGACCTGAATGTGACTTGGGTTAGAAAAAACCTAGCAAACCCTAAGAACAGTGTAGCAAGTTAACAACAACCCAGAATATTGATAGAAACCACAGAGCAACAAACCACTCTGAACCCGTAAGCAACCATCATCGTGGTGGTGAGTTCCACACATTTGAGCGACACTTAAATTTGCTTAAATGCATCAAATCATTAAAACATATTTGGCTCAGGAAATTCTTACGTTTAGATAATATTCAATGCTTTGTGTGTTTTTTCTTTTTGTTCAGCCTCGTTACTGGAAAAAAAACACACATCCCTGTCTGCACACACTAACACATCTACACACACCAACACACACTCAACACACAACACACACATAATCACATTGTCACACACTAAGAATTATGCACAACATAACATGGACACCAACACTCATGCAGCACATAACACACCTACACACACTAACACACACACCAACACACACTCAACACACAACACACACACAATCACATCTAAAACACACTAACACATCTGTACCACATAACACACACACCAACACACAATCGTTAAATGCACACACCAACACGCAGTCAACACACAACACATACACAACCCCAACTTTTAACACACACACTAAGACACAATCATTAAATACATCACATAACTTACACATTAACACACCCTCAACACACAACACAAACACACACTCAACTCATAACACACAAACTCCATCTTTTAACACACAAACAATCACACAATCGTCAAATGCCACTCAAACAGCTCTGTCCTCATCTACACCGACTTCCCCAAACACATCTTCATCTCAGAGCATCTCGACACTTAACACACCAACACCAAATAACACACACCAAACCTCTGCTAACAACACACACACCGTCCCAAATCCACTGTTACAGACTCATGCTTCACTTCAGATGACAACGCAACACACACACACCTACACACCTCCATCACACACTCATAGCACACAGTTCTTCACTGCATCCCTCCATCCCAAACCCTCACCGGCTCTACGACAAGCCGACTTCTTCTCATCCCGGGAGCCCACAGAGCGTGCCATCTCCCTGACCCAGCACAAAAAACACTCATTTGATCTGTTTGGAGATGTTCTCAGTCGCCCGAAACAGGCCAAAGCCCCGTCTGGAGTCCCGGAGAGAGGCATGGAGAGGCCGGAGCACGTGCCCAGGCAGAGTGCACCTGAGCTGGGTCTGCTGCTGGGTCTCTCGGCTGCGCTCGGCATGGCCATCGCTGTGGGGCTCCGGTACCTGCAGAGGAAACACTGTCGCAAACGTACAGCCGTGTCGCTGAACGCCCGTAGCCATGACGACAGAGGCGTCATGCACGTGCAGGAGTGCGGAGATCTGGTGCAGGTGCGGAAAATACGGCAGAACAGCGTCCTGGTGCTGCAGGCCGAGTACAACCTCATCACACCGAGCGGGAACTGAACACGTCCACGGATACGGTTAATGAAAGAAATCACAAATTAAAAAGTTTGGGCTTGATCAGATTTCTGCATGTTTTTGAATAGAGTTTCTTCTGCTCATTATGGCTGCATGTATTTGATCAAGAATACAGTTAAATCAGTTATATAGTGGAATATCATTAACTATATTGAATTACCATAGCAACCACATCGAACACCCTAGTAGTAATTGTGTTGCATTACCTTAGCAACCAGCAGAAACCCTGGCAACTGTGTATTATTACCATAGCAACCACCCAGAACACCCTTGCAGCTGTGTAGCATTACCTTAGTAACCACCCAGAACTTTACATTAGCAACCACCCAGAACACCCTGGCAACTATTTAGCATTACCTTAATAACCACCCAGAACACCCTGGCAACTATTTAGCATTACCTTAGTAACCACCCAGAATTTTACCTTAGTAACCACCCAGAACATCCTGGCAACTATTTAGCATTACCTTAGTAACCACCCAGAATTTTACCTTAGTAACCACCCAGAACACCCTGGCAACTATTTAGCATTACCTTAATAACCACCCAGAACACCCTGGCAACTATTTAGCATTACCTTAATAACCACCCAGAATTTTACCTTAGCAACCACCCAGAACACCCTGGCAACTGTGAAGCATTACCATAGTAACCATCAGAACACCCTGGCAACTGTTTAGCATTACCCTAGTAACCACCCAGAACACCCTGGCAACTTTGAAGCATCACCTTAGCAACCAACCCATAACTTTACCTTAGCAACCACCCAGAACACCCTGGCAACTGTGAAGCATCACCTTAGTAACCACTCAGAACTTTACCTTAGCAACCACCCAGAACACCCTGGCAACTGTGAAGCATCACCTTAGCAACCCACCCATGACTTCACCTTAGCAACCACCCAGAACACCCTGGCAACTTTGAAGCATCACCTTAGCAACCAACCCATAACTTTACCTTAGCAACCACCCAGAACACCCTGGCAACTGTGAAGAATCACCTTAGCAACCAACCCATAACTTTACCTTAGAAACCACCCAGAACACCCTGGCAACTGTGAAGCGTAACCTTAGCAACCCACCCATGACTTTACCTTAGCAACCACCCAGAACACCCTGGCAACTGTGAAGCGTAACCTTAGCAACCCACCCATAACTTTACCTTAGATACCAGCCAGAACAGCTGAACAGAGTTAAGACAGAGAAGCAGAAAGTGCTTTTGCCTTGTTGAAGAACTACGAGAGCTGTACTTCAGTCTGAATCCTAGTATAAACGCTGTGTTTAAACCACTAATGAGATAGAATAGATACAATCAATAACATCCACTGAAGGTAAATCACGGTTTAACTAAATACCCAATCTGTGTCTGATCTGAAAAATGAAAATAATGATTACAAATAAATGTAATAAAAAAAGATTTATGAAGTCACAATTGTTTTGTTGTCATTTTTTGCAAACAACCCTCATTTAGACGGATATTATTAATGACAATCTTTATTGTCTTCAGTAACATGTCAGATGGTGACTACAGCTGACCTTTAATTCATCAACATACATGAACAATGAGTCAGTAACACTCTCATCTTTAGGTAAACGTGAAGGATGTTAGCAATGCACTTTCACTTGAACACACAAAAGACTTCAGAGCACTTTCTGGATGTCCCAAAAAAAAAAACAAATAAATCAGAGTGCCGTTGAAGTAAGAAAAGATTTTACACTTCATATAAGAATATACATTCATGTATCGGTTTATAAAAGCTCATGAATCGTCTGTCGTCCCTGTTCTGAGGCGGCTGACCGTCTGAGGTCACGCAGGTCACATTAAGCCACGTATACATCCACCTGATCGCGTCTCGTCTCGTCTGGTTTGGTCTCGTTGATTCTGGTCTGGTTTGGCTCAGCCAGTGTTTCACAGCTTCCAATCGACAGTGTACCTGTACTTCATATGGGTGTCAGAGTCTGGAAAGGAAGTCAATTAAAGAGTTAAAACAGCCCCAAATGAACTTTGATCCAGCACAGTAATGTATCATCTGACATCTTGTGAAACAGATTTTAAGTTCAAGTTTTTAATGAAAATCTGATATGCATATGCATTGTGAGCACCAACTTACACAATTTAAAATTTAATATTTTGTGTTTTGTGTTCATTTTCTCATTCTTGACCTCATTCACATTTAGTGTTTTTTTTCCCTTACGGTTTCACAAAATAATAATAACTTCAGATCAGTATCCATTTTTTTTTTTTTTTAAATCAAGGTTTCCTATCTTTGAATCCACAAGTTGATGAAAATCCAACAATTAAATAAAAATAAAAATATATATAAAATATAATTAAAACTAATTAAAATCATTCTTTTTAATTATTAATGTATTCATTATTAACTGAAAAAAAAAAAGATTAAAAATGTAATTGTTTTACCTGCAAGTTATGTGACTATAAAATACATCAGAGAACTACAAACATGAAAATATGTTGTTAAATATTAATTTTAAAAAGTATACTTTAAGCACCTATTTTAACATTTTATTCATCCATTATTTAAAATCATAGAAAAGTGTACTTAAAAAAATTACATATTTAAAATGGAATAATTAAATGCAAACAATGTCAATAAAATATGGAAAAATAATTCATTTTTTTCACAAAAACATCTTTGCATCTTACAATTGTGTGACCACTTATTTTCATTCCCACTTAATATTTGACAGAAAGTACTGTTTGGATTTTTTCATCTTTATAGCATTTATGATTTATGATTTTTCTAAATCATATGTGATTAAATCAGCAATTGTGATTTTATGGTGAAGTCTGTTCTTAAAGTTTTGATAAAGTCTATTTGTAAAGTTGCTTCCCACATGGAACTGTGTTTTTAAGTTGCAAGCATGTGAAGATATAACAACTGTAATGAAATGCATTTGTAAAGTTGTGATTCAGGGTTTTTGTAAAGTTGTTACCCATTTGAAGGAATGTGCTTGTAAAAATGTGATGAATGTATTTGTAAAGTTGTGATTGTGTCAAGTTGCTACCACTATGAGGAATGTATTTGTAAAGTTGTGACTTATGTGATGGAATGTGCTTGTAAAAATGTGATGAATGTATTAGTAAAGTTGTGATAGTTGTGATTGTGTAAAGTTTCTACCACTATGACGAATGTATTTGTAAAGATGTGATTGCTGTGATGGAATGTGTTCATACAATTTTGATGAATGTATTTGTAAAGTTGTGATTGCTGTAATGAAATGTGTTTGTAAAATTGTGATGAATGTATTTGTAAAGTTGTGATAGTTGTGGTTGTGTAAAGTTGCTACCAATATTAGGAATGTATTTGTAAAGATGTGATTACTGTAATGAAATGTGTTTGTAAAATTGTGATTTCCATGAAGAATGAGTGTGTATAGTTTCTGCTGTGATGGGTGCAAGCTTGTTGTGATGTTGTGACTACTGTTATAAAGATTTGATTTTGTAAAGTTTTATTTCTAAAGGGGATTATTAGTTATTTATTTCACCAAATGATGTTGTTGCCAACAGTGTGATTATAAAAATGATCATGACTTTTTAGTGAGGTCTGCTTGTAAATCCTTTTATGATGTATTACGGTTTTATCATTTATTTACCTCATTTCCTCCTACAGCTTTAGTGAGGATGACAGCAGAGGAAACAGGAGGAGGCATACAAGCAACCGTCTGCAACCTGAGAGAGAAAGAGAGAAAAGTTAATAATAATTTACACAAAAGGTTGCATTTAAATCACATTTGTTTCCCCACTGTATTTCCAGACATAATTACCCTATAGTATAATTACCCTGAGTCCCTTCAGGAAATTTCAGTGAATGGTTGTGCTGTAGTGACTCATAATCTTAAATGTTATAAAATCATGAAAGTCTTTTCTGTCTGTGAAAGGCTGTGTGGAGGCTGCATAGGAACACAACGACTCTCTTGCAAGAAAATAACCAAAAGCGCCAACACAGAAGTCCTT